>NC_056737.1:503981991-503989491 GCF_019279795.1 Protopterus annectens
ATTTGCTCTCACATTCCTTCATATAGTTCCACCTAGTCTTTTTTAGTCTCCCATTAACAATCTGTAGGTCATACCTAGTACTGCTTTATTACTCTATATGTTACCCGTGTCTTTTTTAATCAGTCTGCCTGGTTTGAAAGTTCCACAGTGATTTAATTCTTTTTAATCATGCTCTAGTATTTGGTGCAATTCCTGTAATCTCTACTGTGATATTAAACCTTTCTCCTTCCATAATAGTTCCCCAATATTTTAGAAAGCTGCCTTCTCTCTTTTCTTGTATTATCTTAAGATTGTACTGCTACACTTCTCATAAATTCTTATGGGATCCAAATCTTCTATCCAGATCGGATTTTTACTGTCCTTGAAGGCCTAGGTTATTATTATTACCATGTCTTGCTCATGGTATTTACTCTCTCCTGTCGTCTTTATTACACCTCCCCTTCAGCTGCCTGTAAAATGTTGTCAGCCCTCCTAAGTCAATCAACAGTATTGTTTTCCAATTATCCTGGGTCTGAGTCTGCCAATAGACTGTGTACAGTCCTTAGTTGGGCAGCTCTCAGATGTCTCTTGAAGTCCATATCTCATAATCCTGTCCAGTTAGAAGGAATTGTCAGTACTTTCCAGCCATGTTTCTGTCTCCCACCAGAGGCAATTTGAGGTCATTCTGTGTAACATATTAATATATGTATGCAGATCGAAATTGTCATGTGTTACTTATATAAGCAGCAAAATCACAAACTATTGTTGGTCTTTGTGTTCAAAATCTAAAATAAGCAACTTCAATTGTTCACAAAATTACGTGACCTTCCATAATGTATTTTCAAACTTAATGGAAACTGACCTATGCAATGAGAACCTTATCCGAAGACATAAGCATTTAATGTTATTCTCTCTCCATAAAAAGAGATACTGTTCTTTTAGCCTATAAGATGGCTCAAAATTTCCCCTCATTGCCCTAGATTTTTCCCTATTTGTTTTATATCCTAAGAACCACCTATAAGTCTTTTATTCCTCGTATAATTTATCTGTGCTCTCCTGTGGACACATGAGATATATTAAAAGTATCTCTGCATGTAAGGAAAGTTTATATATTCTACTTAACTAATACTCTTTAGTTTTTGTTCTCCTCAGTTTCTTAACCACATGCAGTAGGTAAAAAAGCAAAACAGAAGTGGAAAGAGAAGGTGCTCTTGCCTAGTTCCTCTTCCAAATATAAACATTTGTAATAACCATATCTGCACCTTCATCTGAGCTAGTATATATTTTTTGTAGCTGTTTCTCATTTACAAACTTTCATAAAAAATTCTGCTAAGTATTTCATATAAATACTATCAATACTGTCTCTGCAGTGAAACTTAGTATAACTTAACCACCAGCCTAGGTTTTTATTCAAAGAGTATTAGACACCCTCAAATACTAAAAGGATAGGTTATACTTTTTCAGACTTGTGTTGTTTGCGGGAGTATTGTGCTGATTTGATATTAAAATCTTGTCTGTGTCTGTGTGTACCAAGAGTTTGGTCTTACATTCCCTTAATGGTTAAAAGAATTCTCAACAGACCTTGAGAAGACTGTGAAGGTCGCCTTTCTGGTGATCTCCTCCTCATTCAGATCTTTATCTGCCAGTGGGTGGGCGCAGCTAGTTCAGTTTTTATCCATTTGTAGAATAGTTATTGCAGCCTTTTAGAAATCTCCTCAGTGCTTATCTATGCTTTGTCTGCAACAGACTTTACTGTGCCACCGTAATCAGATGTGCGGTTGGACACGAGTCTGTTCTCGAATGGATTCTTATCGATTTCTGAGATGCAGAGGAGGCGATTAATAAAGTTAGTCTTACTGCCATAGACCACTCTGCATTATCACCTAGGGTTCTTTGCATAAAAAAATGCCTATTTTCTTTTCCTTTCATTTATCTTTGTAAAAAAGGTATAATGAGTGGTGGATCAATAAAGCAAGCAATTACAATTATTTTTATTGTATGCATGGTTTACTTATTGTCATCTACTTCTAATGTTGGTTTTATATGCTGAACGTTGAATAATTCTGTCTTTAGCAGATTTAAGTTAATTAGTGTATAATTAGACTTGTTTGTGTGTGCTTGTTACTGCGCATTAAATAAGTCTGATTTAAGTTAATCAGTAACAAGTATGTTAACCTGTTTGCTCTCAATGCAGATATATTGTAGTCATGTTTTAATATTGACATTGGCCTATATGAATTTGACAAAAGTCCTGTTTTCATCTTTTTTGGTATTACTGTTAATAATTATTTCTTCCAAATAGGCAGTATTGTCCTATTGTCCAGATTATGATTTACCACATTTATGTGCTGCTCTAGTAACACCCTCTCCATCTTCCTGTATATTTTCTCTGGAACTCCATACTCTCTGAGGGTTTTCCCTATTCTAACTAATGCCAACATCTTTTTTCCCCTGAACATCTTTCCATCTACCCCTGTGCTTGGTCTTTCACAGTCAAAGATGACTGTAGCTTGTCCAAATATTGTATCATCAACTTTTTGTCTTGTTTATCCATGAAATAGTTTGTGTATAAGGCCTACTAGTAGTCCTTAAAACTCATTATAATTATTGTCACTCAGTCCATCAGATAACCCTTTTTATTATTGTCAACATTAACAATGGCATGCTCCATCTGTTGTTACCATAGTTTAGTACTATATATTTTGATTACCCAATGAATTATCAGAATATCTAGCTGTAGTATCTCCATGCTCTACCAGTTTTAGCATCCAGTAATTTAGCTTTCCTTCGTTCTCTTTTACCAGGCTGCCTTTGTCAGTCTTCCTTTGAAGTCCACCATCTGTTTGCCAAAACCCCCTTTATAACTTTAATTGCCTGCCTCTGTAGCACAGATGAATGGAACCCTGACTGTGACCAGGTGACTGGGGTTTGATTAACTGCCCTCTCATTGGTAGAGCTAGGGAAGGAGGAGTGAAGGGACATGGTTCACTTACCTGTCCCAGAAGGACACCAGTGAAATCGCCACTTGTGCTGCAAGTGTAGGGGCAGGGCAGCTTGGAAGGAAAGCCCTTGCAAAAGTGAAGTTACTTACTCCATGGACAGCCCATTACAAGCTTCACCCTGGTGTCTTGACGGATTTGTGCAAGGGCCATGGAGTAAAAGCTGTAAAAGCTGCAAAACTCTCAAACCACCCAGATGGCTGTCAAAACAAGGACCCATTAAAGCTGGCCCATGCTTTGTTGATGAGGAATAAATGGGGGCATTTGGTCAGGAGGGGAGCAAACATTGCCACTGTCGTATACATCGGTAAATGTTACTTCAGTCACTGTTTGAATTTATCTCACTATGGAGCTACTTGTTCCTCACTTTTGAGTGTCAGTCTTCCCAAAAATATCTTAGATCCTCCTCAAACCATCCCCCTTAAAAAATAGAGATTGTCTCTATATGTTTTGCAGTCTTAATTCTGTTTATTATTTAAAAGTTGTAAAGCATGATCATACAGCACTATAAGGTCTATTGCAATCTACTCAACATTTATGTATTTGCATTTATTTACATATTATTTATTTATATATACAGAAAAAATCCACAGACTGTAATAAAATGACTTAGTAAAAGAAGCACATCTAGATCATAATACATAAGTTGCAAGTGTTTGCTACAAAGCTACTAATAAAATTTACACAAGTTGCAAATATATACACAGATTGTATCAACATAACAAGTCTAGAAATTAATACATGCAACACTGAGTAGTGAGATAGAGACAAAGATGTTATCTTATATGGAGAGTAGTAATATAAGTAGATACAAAGGGAAAAAACACAAGATTATGTTGTAGGGTGAACCTGAGCAACATTGAAAGTTAGAATATTAAATAATATGTCTGCTGTAAGACACATAGACTTTTGTAGAAGACATGATAGATTTCTGCAGAGAACAGCAGTCAATATAGTAATAGTAGAAATAAGACAGAGTTATCAAAAATTATGCAAAATAGAATATAGACTTTAATATGTCAGGGTGGAATGATTGCTGGAATACATTATTGATAATATGTAGAGGGCAGTATACGGTTACAGTGGAGGTTGTGGGGAGTAGCCGAAAAGAGCTGGCTAGGTTTACTGTAGAGAAGGAAGAAGTGCTTAGTGGATGCGATTTATGGAAAATGAAGATGTTGGCTTGTGAATTTTAAAGTTAAAATGCAGATGTATGTTAGACTCAGTGGCAGGGTAGATAATATCAAAAAAATGCACAAAGCGAAAAATGAGATTTTAAAGTTGACTAGTGATGTGGTGAACAGTTTTAATTCCATTTGTCAACTAGATGTTTTTAGAACAACTTTAAAGTATTGTAGATTTGTATTTCTCTTAGAGGAAGTTGGTTCCATAGTTTATGTATGTAGCAGGAGAAGAGTGCATCACCATGGGAATTATTGGCAGTAGTACGTCACGAGTTGTTTAGATGATTAAAGTTTATGAAGAGGCCAATAACATTCCATAATAAGGGATGTCAAAGGACATTTGTTTGGTGTATATAAGACTTTGTGAGCAACTTTTAGCTGATGAAGTTTGTTTTAGATGCTCATTTTTGATAAATATCTATTTTGAGAATGCGCTGTATCTGTATGACTAATAAGTAATATCCCATTTCCTGTTGTTTACTTGCATATACATATATGTCAACCTTTTTCTTTAACTATGTATATTTGGCCAGGACATACCCAGCACAAGGATTTTCAGTTCTTGGGGGTTATCTCTTGTAATTTATCCTATTTTAAATTGTATTTTAATCTCCCACCTAGACCAGATCAACTTGATCTACCCTCTTAAAGCTATCCATTTTCTGCGTATCTTAGCTAGTTCCTTGTAGGTATTCCTGGGGGAATGTAAACACTAACTAAGGTTAACATTTGCCTATCTAGCATACCTTTACACAGCATATACCTTCCAAATCTGCCTATAACTGTCTTTCGTATTTCTCATGGAAACCCCTTTGTTATTAGGATAGCTGTTCCTCTCTTCTACTCTGCTGATAGATCAGAAATACCCTTTGTCTTTAGCCTGGTTTCTTTAATTTATTATACATTTTCTATGTGGAGTGCATTTTCTGTAGTAACAATATCCCTGAGTTATATTTCCTTACTATCAAAAAATTCTCATCCTTTTGACATAGTATTTTCTATTTACATTCCAGGATGCCAAGCTGAAAGTTCTTACCAGGGAGGATGGGAGTGGTGGGAGCACAAGGTGTTCACCTAGTGGAACCCTAAGCTGATCAAACTCACATTACCATAGTGCATTTGCACTAAGTTGCTGAGGGAAAAGTAGCATGCTGAGGCAAGCTTCCCCTTGGGGGTAGGAGTTGTGGGGCCAGAAGAGCTACTGAGTGTGGAAGGAGGTGCTTCCAGAAGGCAAGACTAGCCCACCCTCCAGGGCCAGGAAACTGGCCTGCTCATTAATGCCTGACTCTTGCCAAGATATGGGGGGCTTATGGGGTTTCTGGGCAGGAATGAATGGGCAATAGGGATCTTGCCTAGCCCAGGAATACCTGGCTTCCTTTCCGCTGGAAAAAAAGGGTGAATTAGACAAGGCCCTGAAGAGACCACAGAAAAAAACAGTGTTCCTTTCATAGTTTACATGTTATTACATTCTCCTTTCATGAAGCAATACTTTGCATTTTCATTTCTTCATTGAGCCTTGTTCATTAACATATTGGCACTGTTTACCATTACCACTCTTCTTGCCTTAACAAATACCATTTATAGTGAAAGGGACTCTGGTGAACTAAATGGAGCTGTGTTTATGAGGCATTTGGTTCTGTTTCTCAGTCCTTACTCCTCCAAGAACTGTCTGCTTATAAACTGGATAAGCCTGATATCAAATGTGTTATTATCTCTATAATGTCCTGTGGATGTACTTAAGGAGGAACAGGAAAACTGCTTGTGGATGCATTTGCAACAGTTTGACTACAGCTGCTGAAGGTGAACTGCTCAGCTCCTGTGAAGTGACTTTGTATTAAAACAGATGCATGAACTCGTAATTTCCGATTTCTGAATAATGAGTAACTTAAGTTCATTGTAGAAAATTGTGCTTATTTTAATTTTGCTTGTCCATGTTGGCTAACATGCTAGAAGTCTTGAAAGGAAAAGTTCATGCAGTACATTATGGAGATGGGGGAGAGACCTAGTGGTCTGGGAAAGTTTTAGATACTGAACTACCCTATTGCCTGCGGGCATTATCCAGCTATCATTGTCCTGAGTCTGTAACTGTAACTTTCCATTTTTTTTTTAAAATTACACTGGAAAACTAATGATGCTGGTGGATTTTGTGGCAAAATGGATGATATAACAAATTATCAACTGTTCTCTGAAGAAGATTACAAAACTTCGAAAGGTCCAGGTTTTTCACTGCATCAGAGTGGAAAACTTCTTTTTATGTGGACAATGCTATGTACTCACTTTGTTGACTTGTGGCTTGAAATTTCTATTTTCGCTGATTTTTTTTTCTAAGTTATTTAATTTTTTTTCTCTGGCATCAGTTTGCTGTTAATGGTGACACAACCGAGTCATTTTTTCATTAACATTTCTTGTTCAGTCATTTTGTGTCCTTAAGCAACAGAGTTACACACACATCCTGAAATTTCTTTAATTTTACTAGCAATAATACTTCAGTGTTATTGCTCTTTTTCTGATCTGATCCTTTCAATTCTGAGAGTGAAACAGAGTGAGGCAAGATGGAGCAAACTCACACGGTAAGAATAGTGAGCTCCACGTCCGACTCTAGACCAGTCACAAGTGGTGTCCTGCAAGGCTCGGTCCTGGGACCCCTACTGTTCGGCATATACTTCTCCGAAGTGCAGGCAAACACAGGAGGACTATGGCTCACCAAGTTCGCCAATGACTGCAAACTGGGAGCCATAATTGACTCTCCGGCTGACACAGACATTCTCCAAAAGGGCCTTACTGAGACAGACACCTGGTGTCAAAGTCATGGTCTCAAGCTAAATGCCAAAAAATACATAGTCATCCTGTTTGGGAAAAACAAAACAGCCATGAATTACCACATAGGTGGCAGCCCCCTTAATACAGAAGAGGTAATAAGAGATCTGGGGACCCAGGTAGATAGTAATCTCTCCTTTGACAATCATATTGCCAAAGTCGTTAGGAAATCCTTCTATGTAGCCCATCTAATTACTAAAGGGTTCGCATCTAGAAATAAAGAGGTTATAATGCCCCTCTACTTGTCACTCATCAGACCCATCATAGAGTACAATGCCCCATTTGGGATGTACCTCACAAGACACTTCCAACAGCTTGAAAGACCACAAAAGCACCTCACCAAGAGGATTACTGGCCTCAAATATATGTCTTATGCAGCCCGACTGAAAAAACTCTGGCTGTACTCAGTGGCATATCGCCTACTCAGAGGTGATCTCTGCCTGACTTACAAAGCCATGTCAAACTCAGAATTGACGGACATGCTCCACCTAAAGAAATCCAAGTCACAGCGAGCCACTCGC
>NC_056737.1:503991991-504106991 GCF_019279795.1 Protopterus annectens
GGACAAGAAATATCAAATAATGCAACCAGCCATCTTTTTACAAATGCAGAAGACCATATATTTATTTCACTTTTAGCACTTAAAATAGATTCTAATGAGCTCTCTTTGATCTTTGAGACAAAAGCACTAAGTGAAACCAATAAATGGTCTCCTGCTTTCATAACAGGACATCTGGTTGTGTTACCTAGTAAGGTAAGACAGCCAGACTACTACCGTAGAATGGTACTATAATAACATCAGTAGCACCAGTATGCATTGTATACTCATTTGTGCCTGTTCAGCTGTTCTTCAGTGTGCCTTTTGTCATTACCACAGTCCATGTCTATGAATCAGTGTGGAGAGATGGAATACTAAACACAGGACGCAGAATGGTGTTATGCGTCTGTACACTCTGCTTAGGAATAGCACAGCACATGTGCATTTGAGAGCATACTGTAGCTTGCATACAGGACAACAAACAAAAAGTAGTAATACGTGAACTAGCTGAATAGAAGAAGCATTTAATTTATCATTTGTGATGTAGTAAATCATTAAATAAAAGTACAGGAAAGCCAAACCTAAAGGTAAAAAAAAAAAGTTGTAGGTTTTATTTGCAGGAAAAGAGAGTTTTTATAAAGATTTGGTAAATACCGTCAGCTAGCGTAGCTTTGCTGCTTTGGTTAGGCAACTATGTTATGAATAGGACGTTTCGTTTTACTGTTTAGATCCTCTGTTTCTTCTTTGCATTAAGCAGCTTCATTGTACCACAGTTAACCAAGTCATTGCTTGATAAAAATAATTGCATGTTATTAGTACTTCACTTAAAAATCAAGGTAGGATTAAAAATTAATTTTCTTTATATGAGGATTCTATCACACAGAAAAAGGAAGTGCTGCTTATGAATTTCTAGCTCTGTTTTTGCAGAAATTGCTATTTCAGGAAGGTTTCATGGGTGTGTACCAGGTTAACGTCCCCGGTGGGCCATTTTAAGCCTAGCAGATAACTTGAAGTAAAAATTAAACCTTGTATCTTGTCAGCGAAGTGAAGACCTTAACCATTATGCAAAACCCACCCCTTGTAAAGCATGGTAGAAAAATATTTTTTTCTGAAATAAGATTTAGTGAACTGTTCTTTGGAGAATTGATTTGTTCCATATTTAGATACTTCCATTTTGCTGGCCTGTTGATGCAGAAAGAGAGAGAGTTCATGTTTGTGATGTTTGTTATCTGATACAACCAAAATTTGCACTTCCCAGACTGACTTCATTTTGTTGCCTTTGGAGACAATTAAACATGTCATACTTCCCACAAACCATGCACACAAAGGTATTTCAGTTACGGCCTAATAGCTATGGGTATATATTTATTACACATTATGACAATTAGAAAAACTGCCTGTTAGAACATATAGTCAAACTATTCTCAGTTAATGCCAAAAAGGTCATTCACAAAGTAATGCATCAACAGATATCTGCAAATGGTCAGCCTTGGAAGGGAATAAGTCAGGCCAGTGCACCCACCATCATCTTTCATCAAGTGAAGCAGTAACCCAAAAGTTAATGCTGTTCAACAGTTCAGCTTACCTAGCAGAAATCACATTACAAATCATTGAAGGTGTCTGCAAAAGTTAATCAGTGGGTCCTAGGTCTAGGCACCATAGCATGCCTGCTAAACACAGAGTGTGTAAGCAGGACCAGCCTTTGGTCAACTGGTGCCATAGGCAAAAGGTCTCCACAGTGCCCCAACACCACCCTATGTCCCCATCCTGGTCTCTCTACACCATCTATATTACTGGAAAAGCACCCCTGCTAAAGCGATACCCTAGGCGGCCACCTAGTTGGCTTATGCCCAAGGCCGGCTATGTGTGTAAGGATCCACTGTATGTGAATACAGCCTGTATGAAAGAAGGGGACCAAGCTGTCGAAGCATGTGTCCCCATCCCTTCCCCCAGATCCCCTAGATATTTAGCTTTTCAAGACTGTCCTTTTTCCCAGACACATGGTTGTAACACCCTAGCTTGCTGTCACTAACTTTGCTGTGTGAAGGTGTAAATCTGAAAATACCAATAAAAAATGTCAGTATTGTCAGTTAGTGAAGAGGATTAAGGATATGAGCTCTTAGTGGTACAGGTTTGATACCTTCCACCTTTATTTTCTTACTTTATGGCCTTGAACGAGTTACCTAACCAGACACAGTGCTGTGGGGCAGACGGAAAATTGGTGTACGCTCCTCAGTGAATTTCTGGACAACATGCCTGTTAGTTACTTATGAATGTAAATTGGTATACAGTAAGATAATCAGCTGGAGAAAATTGATGTGTAGCTCCCAAACTCTTTGCTCAAGAATTATAGAGAAAACCAAAACTAGTTAGAGGGCCAAAGGCACAAAATCATGATCAATTTTTAAATAATACTCTAATTCAATTAAAACATTAGTAGGACAACAGAGTCTTTGTCAAAATGCATTTTTTTTAAAGAAAAAGAAGTATGAAACTCTAATGCCTGGCATTATTGACTGACTGTAATCCTCAGTGATTTACCAAAAAATCAAACATTTACAAGGAACAGGGTAAATATGAGGCAAAATTAGTGACGTTCTGCAAAATCAGGGGCATTTAAAAGCTATATGGCCTGCTTTCCTTATTGGGTATGGTTTGCTTTCATGACAACTTCATTGAAGTCAGCCATGTAGCAGGCAGACAGTTTATGAAGAAAGTTGTTTGAGCTTCCACACTGATTTCATTGCGTGGTATGTGTTTATTGAGGGGAGAATAGACGATAGGGTTTACAATTAAAAAAAAGTAAAAAAGAAAGAAAGGAAATGTGATCTTGCAGAGGTATGGGCTCAGGAACCTGCTGTTTAGCTTTCCTTCAGAGGGAACAGCTTAGTAAAAGACAAAACCCCTTTACTGTTGGGAAGGGGGAACAAAATGTGCTTGAAAATGCTATGTCACCATTAAGAAGAAATGAACCTTTTTTTATAAAAATGTTTTTGGTACAAAGCGCCTCTTTTAATTATGAACAAATTATAATTTCCTTCTTTCTTTTTCTTCTAGACACTACATAAGAAGACCCACTCACCCAGCTTTTCTCATGTAGAGGTTTCTTCATGTAATAATGTTTCCTTGCAGCAGGAACGAGAAGTCATAATCGTAGGGTCAGGTGTACTTGGTTCAGCTTTGGCAGCAGTTCTAGCAAGAGATGGAAGAAAAGTGACAGTAATAGAAAGGGACTTAAAAGAACCAGATAGAATTGTTGGAGAGTTACTTCAGCCTGGTGGTTATAAAGCACTTAAAGGACTAGGTCTTGAAGGTAAGTAAATATCATCATACCAATGAATGGTTGTCAGCAAAATGTATTACCTAATGGGGCCCTTTGCATTAAGGGGAACACTTTACTGCATAATTCTTGAGGCCACTAACATAACCATTCTTAAAATCTAAGTGTTGTGCTAAAGGTGCATCTGTGAAGGCTGGCAGCCTAGCCAGATAGAATTTTATAGATAATTCTGGCATCTGTAAATATTAATGTAAACCACAGGCTTGTTGTCTTAAATGGTAAAAATAGTGTTACATGTGGAACTGGAAAATAATGTAACAACAGTACGCTCTGCTGTAAGGAAGCTAAGTCAAGCATTTTATGACTGTCTCTGTTCTTTAAAGTTGGCTCCAGCCTGTCTAGGTGAAGGAATTCTTGCTATTGTTTTAAGGCCCGAGTTAATGGCCAGAATTTGCATGCATAAATGCCCTTTATGGCTTTGCATCCTGACCTGGTGTGAGTTTACTAAAGAATGTAAATGTAGTTTCTGTTAGCCTGGGATCCCAGGGAAGTGTGATGTAATGTGAACCAGGAATGTGATTTTAAAAACAGAGAGAATTAGAGAGCATTAAACATTTTTGTCTTGACCATCCAACTCATCAGCACTCTGCGTTTGCTCTATATGCAAGTTTATCTTAGACTTGTGTTTTCTCTTTGAAATAGCTAGAAACTAGAAAGATTAGACTAAGTGTTTTTCTGTGATGTCAGAACTGTACTACTGAGTTATTTTACATATTTCTCTGTAATCTCTGAACTCTTGACTAGCACTGTGTAGTGAAAATTATTGTTTTGTGTTTTGACTATTTGTTATTAAATATTTTTAAACCCTTTTAACTGTGGCTGTTTTGTGTAGAAATAATTTAAGCTCTAGAGTACATTGCATGTAAATAGAGATCCTGTACGAAGTCACTCTCATAAGCTTTGACTGTTAGTCGCACTTACCAATTTGATAGTAATATTGCACAGTAATAACTGGACACCCTTTTGAGGGCTTTTGAGTAGCTGATAAATATTAGTGGGTAGTGGCAGCTGGTATTACCGTATAGTCTGGGAAAAAGGGGCACAGCTGGAGAACCTGTGCCAGCTTTCCCCAGGAGTGTCTGTGTGGTTGTATAAACTCTTCTCAAAGTGTGTGTGTGTGTGTGTGTGTGTGTGTGTGTGTGTGTGTGTGTCACCTACTTGGGCAGGGACACAAAGCACTGGTTGGACAGAGAGGGTGCTGAAGGTTTTAGCTTCCCCACTAGGCTGACATCTGGACCCTGTAGCTGTGCCAGTGGGGAGTCTTATTGTGGACCTGGAGAGCAAGGGAGCGACCAGCCCCGGACTAACTGTGATCTCTGTGCTCTTAAGGGAAATTGCACTTTACTGTGTGTATTTGTTATCCTTTCCTCCTATATGAGACGCCCCTCACTGGTGTTAGTGGTGAGGATTGAGGCTCCTTGATTGCTGGGCCAGGGCACAGGCATCACAGCATCTACCCACTTTAGCCTGTCTGCAATACTCTTTTACTGGTGTTAAGGGTAATGTATGTTCCCAAGATCTCCATTTTTTGTAGCTGCTAAAGTAATTTGAATATCCATCTAATATTTAGTTAGAAAATTCCTACATTTAGTGCATAAAATAATAAACTTTCTAACTGCATATGCATATAATACATTAGGATCACCACAGAAGCTGTATCTTTGCTTGATACCTGAGGGTAGTGGTGTTAGCTGGTCCAAAAACAGACCTGGCTGTGTTTCAAGATCTGCTGCACCTATGTTGGTCTTCAGTCCTTTGCACATGGGGTCATTAGCACTATAAGTGTTACCAATCACTGTTGATTTTTATTTTTCAGAAAAGATCCGACACTCCTCAAGTATGTATGGAGTGGACCTTTGAATCCCTTAAATATATATTTTATCAGAACTCTGGCTTTCAGAAATTATTTCATTTACCTTATTTTGCAAGTGATTCTCTTTCCAGTCCCAAGGTATGAGACTGCCTGCATTTACCCTTTGATGTATGATTTTGGGCCTTCATTTGTTCCTCTTTCCATGCCAGATGATGACAGCTTGTTCAGTGTGTGCTCTGGAAGATGGCTTAGTGAATGCTTGATATCATGACTTAGCCTGCAGGAGCAATGATGGCATTAGATCCTCTGCCATAACCTTACTCTTTAACAGACCTTTGCTGAGCATCCTTTTGCATGATTGCCCATCATCGCATTTGGTATTTGAATGAGCAGCCCTTGAGATGTCATGCCCCTTTGTCACAAGTATACAGGAGGTGGTCTTTGGGCACTTGCCAGAACAAGCCTTCTTCAACTGAGTCCTCGTGCCTCCAGGTTTTAAGGAATGGAGGGCCATGTCTTAAAAACAGGGGCAATGAATCCTTCTCTTTTTTCTCATTTAATGAAGGACTTCTGTTAGTGCAGACCACAGGTACTCTGAAATGGACATTAATCTTCTGTTACTCTCATTAAATGTGTCCTATGCTTATACTGTGAAGAAAAAAAGAGGATATGTAGCTTATTCTTCCCTTTGAATCCCTTAATAGGTTTCCATGTTTACTGCATGGAATCTTGTCACCAAAGTAGCAAGACCTTTCTTGCTGGCCATTCATTGAATGGGATTGGTCACTTTTCACCAGCCATCACAAAGCAGATGCATGTGCTATTTCTTTATGCAGGGGGAGACTTTGCAACCCCAGCTCTTGGTTACCGCTTTTCAAAAGATTATTGTATTTTCTAGATTTTGGTCTGTGGGATATGAATTACTTGTGCCATATTGTTCATTTCCTCATTTTGAGGAAGTGCAATTATTGCAAAATAAATGTAGTACTTCCTAAAAGACAGTACATAAATGATCATGGCTTTGTTATTTTATGAAGTGAAGCTGAATTCGATTTTTGTAAGAGACCACAGATGGTTGAAATAGTGGGCAGCAACAAGAACTCAGGAAGGTTTTAATGTTTTTTCCTTTCACGCATTCTACCATACAGCTTTTTAATGTTTATGGGCAAATTGTAGGAAAAGGGCATTGCATAAAAATGAGCTTTAATTTGGTTGGCAGCACATTTGTTTGATGGCAGATGGAAGCAATGCCTATCTAGTCTGCCCTTAAGTGCCTTTCTTCCCTTCTCACTCTTTCTACATCTTTTCATTGCACTCACAAGTGCCTCTCCACCATCCATTTTGATTGTCCATTCCATGGATCTACAGCCTTTGTGTGATGTATGTTTGGAGAACCAGGGAGCAGATAGTCTCTATAGTGGAATCCAGCAAGGCAGCTTCATGACCAATAGCTGATATCGATGGTGAACACATGAAAATGCCAAACAACCACAGCAGTTGCAAATAAAACAGTTGATGTCTGGAGCACCAGTGCGTGAAGAACACCATCTTACAGACACTTCATAACTACTGGTAGAAAAATCAGAATACTAGTTCCAGGCAACAAATGACATGCTATACTGTGTGTGTGTGTGTGTGTGTGTGTGTGTGTGTGTGTGTGTGTGTGTGTGTGTGTGTGTATGGGGTGGGGGGGGTATGTACAATTTTTGGTAGCTGGCACATTTACTGTACATAGTATTTTATATGTTGCTCTGTGATCAGCTAACCAGTTCTGATGCATGACTGAGTGCCGTCACCAATATGGTTAGCAACAGTTAATCAGGTGACTGCAGTCCTTGATTCTCCTTACAGTTTAATGCCCGTGCCTTCACCTTCCTTCCCTCTGTGTCCTTTCTGTGTATAATGACCCATTCCCACCTCACTGACATGATCCTCTGCACCAGTATTGTGTCCTTCTTCTATCTTCTGGTCTTAAGTGAGAAGAGCTTCAGCTTCGTAAGTCTCTCTAGGCATAAATCTTCTCTCCATTTCCCCAGATCTTTCTTGTGATTTTGCTGTGGAGTCCTTCCAGCAGTCTTATCTTTTCCCTGCATGACCTTCACAACTGACTACAGTTTTGTTTCTGTAGTCTATCCACATGAAGATGTACTCCAGTATTTTGTTTCCTGCTGCTTCTGGTGGTCTATTCCAGATGTGATGAGCCACCCCCCTCCATATCCTTTTTTGCTCTGTTGTCATCAGTTTTACTCCCTCTAGATGACGTTTCATACAAGAATTTTTCAGGACCAGGCCAGTACTTTACATTTGTTGACATTTAATATTAACAGTCACCTTTTTACTTACTTTATCCACCTACTGTAGACTCTTACCCCATCCTTCTTGTTATACCTATCTTTGTATCATCTGCCAAGAGGCTGAGACTGTTCTCTATCCCCACCATTTGTCTGAGACAAACCCACTGAAGAGTACTGGACCCAGGATAGAGCTGTATTGTGCTCCTCTAATTACTTTCCTAACTGGTCCTATCCTATTCCTCCCCAGTATTCCTGTCTGTGTGCTATGTGCAACTGAGCGAAACACCTTGCTGAACTCTTCTGATACTCTGCTGTTAGGTTCACCTGTAACCCAGTTATAAAACCAGATCAGGTTTCACTGACAAGTTTTTCTTGCCATGAACAACAGCGGTTACCTCTTAGATATTGATTTCTTCTAGAATCGCTACCATCATTCCTTTCAGGATTCTGTCCATGACTATTCCTGCCACTGCTGTTAAAATAGCAGTCCTGAATTTCCACATATTTTCCCCTGCATCCCCTCACCTTGTAAAGGCAACACATTTGATGTCTTCTAGGCCTTAAACTCTTCTGCATTAGTCAGAAATTTATGGAAGGTCTCCATCAGGGAGTCTGCCAGCTCACTAACTAGATTTCTGATGAGTTACTGAAGCTGCCCATCTGGTCCTTGTGCTTTTTCCTCTGCAAGATGGACCATTACTTCTTCACCTTCTTCCTGCCTTTTCTGGTGTCTGCTCAGTATTATTCCTATTCTGCCCTGCCGTCTTCCTAACAAGGAAACATAAACTTATGTACCTGAAAAGCCATTGTTTCCATTCCTAAGTCATTTTACAAAATCCCTTTTAACTTTTGTCTTTACTGCCATCACCATCTTTGTTGCCCTTCGTCTTTATTCATTGTAGTGTGCATTCTCAACTCCCACCCTGGCCTTAAGTTTTAAAAAAGTTGCTAGTTTCACATTCCTTTTCAGCCATATTCATCTTCTCCTTCTGCCTTTTTTTTTTACTTTTGTTTAGACTTTTCTCTGCAGCCGTGCTGATCCATGCTCACAACTAACTCTGTCTCTGTCTCTCTCTCTCTCTGCTTGCTGTCAGTCTCCTAACTCATTTTTTGACCATTTGTTCCAGCACCACATTTTTATTTTCCAAAAATTCCACGCCATTACCTTTTTCCCCTTGCTGTAAATCAGACAAGCATAGTAACTGTTGGCTAATGGTGCCTTAATTTGGACATTCATGATCTCCTGTGCATCAGTTAGGAGCATGTCAAGAATTCTGTCATTTCAAATGGCTGAAACCCTCATTGTCTCAGACCTCAGCCAGCTCCAGTTTCCTGGAGATCAGAATTTCCCGGTCTGCTCCTTGCAGATTCAAATTCCCCAGGGGTGTAACCCTCCTTTCCTCCTTTATTCTCTCTTCGAGTCTCTCTTCTTCCTTCCTTGATATGGCTGGTGAGTGATACACGTTATCAGTTAACCAGTGGTTTTCCACTTCCTCTACCTTAACTGCCAGGGCACTTAGCTCTGACTCAACCTGCTTCCTTCCTCCATTCATGGTTTGGTGCTTTTCTTCTTTTCTGATTTCACATCTGTTGTCCCAGTAAACTACTACTCCACCTCTGTCACACCCTCTCTATAATTTGTGCATAGTTTATGCTAAGATGCTGTCATTTCCCATGCCTTCTTGTGACTGGTTCATGTTGATCTGATACCAGCAATGTCTACCTTCCTCTCTCCTTCACCACTGCTTGCAGTTCCCTCACCTTCCAACCCATACTTTTTGCAGTGCAGACTAATACTAACCAAACATGCTCCAAGTCAGCCTTACTTGTGTCACTGTGTTCTGCATCTCTTTTTACAATCTTGTTGCTGCCTGAATGCCAGACTCCTGTTTCTCTAACACAACCCCATTCTGTCTTTGTTTAAAAGTATAATCAGTGACATCTACCTTTCTTACCATTTACTAAGCACCATTGTCCCTTCTGGACAAGGACAAAGCCAGCATCATGCAGAGAGCTGCCTTGTCCATTGCTGCAGCTGCATTTGAGTAAGAATGGAAAGGATATGTTACTGTAAAAAATATATATATATTAGGGTTGCTGGCCAGGGTCAGCATTTGTGGTTACAGATGGTTTCATTATTACCACAGAATGAAGAGTATGCTGTACTCACAGCTTATAATAATATAGACATTAATACCGGTGTTGGCTTTAACTGATGTAATATTGCCTTTTTATAGGAGGATAGACTGCATAGACAAAAAATGGACACAGTAACAGCTGCAACTTTGCCACTGGGTTATGTCAGTATATACATGTCACTGTGGGAAAATGATAATTTATGTAAAGACAGTAATAGCTTCATAGGTTCACAGGTAAGTACTAGGCTATCTGCCCAGGGGCATTTATAAGCCTAGCAACAGAGTGATGGCTTTCGCCTCCCCATTAGATTAGTAACCTGGGCCTCTGTCTAACAGGGCTCCTGAAGTGATCCCAGGGTAGAACTTACGATTACCCATCCACTCATCAAGAATTCTCTTGAAGAGGGTCAGAGAGGAGCTCTGTCAAATATGGATTGGGATTCTATTCCAGAGTGAGGGGAGTCACTGGGACAGGAATCTATCCCTCCACTATGTCCTGTTTATTGTTGTGCATAGGTTCAAGTCGCTAGAACGAGTGGTTCTGAGGGATCTTGTTTTTTTTTGAGGTGAAGCATGTCCATTAACTCAGGGTTTGACATGGCCCTATAGGTTAGGCATAGGTCACCTCCGAGCAGACGGTAAACGACTGAGAAGAGCTGGAGCTTTTTTAGTCGTGCTTCATAGGGTAATTGTTTAAGGCCATTAATCCTCTTAGTGAGGTACTTCTGTGGTCTTTCTAGTTGTTGCAGGTGTCTAGTGAGGTACATCCCAAATGGGGCATTGTACTCTATTATGGGCCTAATGAGCGGGGAGTAAAGGAGCACAATCACCTCCTTGGATCTGGATGAGAAACCCTTTGTGATCAGGTGTGCCACATAGAAGGATTTCCTGACCATTTTGGCTATGTGGTTCTCAATAGCCAGTTTCACATATTAATGGTCATTAAGCGTACTGATTATTTGTTTTTCATCTGGGTGGGGATATTGAATTATTTCTAACAAATGATGCATAATGAACATAGTTTTGCAAGCATTAGTCAGAGAGTACATAAAAAAATCTTCATTAAAAGCTGTAAGAACAGCTATGCATTGTTTGTGGTAATATTCTAGTACTGTTATTTCCTGTATTTCAACATGCTTTTCTATAATTATATTTTCATTAAATCTAGGAGGGTAGCCAGCATTTAGAGAAATCTGCTTTATTATTTATTTAAGTTCAAGTAAAATATTCAGGTCTCTCCCCATGGATCCCATTCTCATCACATCCAGTACAGGAGTTTTTCCTTACCTTGCACAGTTTAATGTGCTTGTATAAAATATTCCCCCGGATTTACTAATCTCCCGTGCAGGACTAATCTAGTCCTGCACGGAAGTGTCAGTTTAAGAGGTGGAGGGCAGCGCGCTATGCATATTAATGAAGGCGCACTGCCTGAGCTCCAAATCCTACACGGAGCGTGGATGAGTGCAGGGGGCGTGTCTGAGAGCAGAGCTCTCAGAATGAACATGCCCCTGCAAAGTAGAAGAGCAGAAACTGTAAATAAATGAGCGAGACCACTCATAGGTGTCTGCATATCCCCACCAACAGTCCCCCATGTGTACAGCAGCAACAGGACAGAAAAATAAAAAGAGGAAGCCCCTTTATTTTTTTTTAAAACCCCGAGTACGGCTAACTGTAGATGCGCGGGTGTGCCCATTACTTAGCTATGGTTAAAGCAGCTGAAAAGACTGAATAGGATAACAAGGAATATATATGCAAATGAAGCAGCACAGCAATAGTGTAGTGGTTAGAGCATCTGCCTAGCGAACAGGCATTTCTGGTTCGGGTCCCACTGCAGCACATATCATTTTCCATGTGAAATCTGTATATTAGCATATTTTTACATCTTTTTGATGTATAAACTACATAGTAACATTTAAATGTGAACTGGAGTACTGCATTAAATGCACATGTGAAGTGTCAGTGTCATAATGAATAAGGCACTAGTAAGCAGATTTAAGCACAAATAGGCAGTAGTAAGAATATATAAGCACTAGTAAGCGTGTTTAAGTGCGTTTGCATGGGGGTAAGCATTGCCTACACAGATTAAGCAGTTTAGAAGCTAACTGAGTGTAAGAAACTGTAACCGGAGGTTAGCAGTACTTACAGTCGCGCAAACCCGCTTACAACTGCTTTAAAGTGCCTTAAGCACTCTGTATCCAACGGCCCATGTTCTGCCCAGCAGCAAAATAAACTGTTTCTGTAAGGTTCAAACACAGGGCCCTGTACACTATAGTTGCAGTAGTTAACCACTAAGCCATCATAGCAATAGATATGAATGAGGTATCAGCAAACTAATCCTCACCACAGGAAAATCAAACCGAACATGCGAACTGAATCTATGTACAGTGTGAAGTGGTATAACCTGCTACATAACATAAATATGTGAACTGGAGTACTGCAGTAAGCATAGATGTGAGGTGTTATTGTAATAAAGTGTAGAAGTAGTAGAAGTGTAGAATCGTGAATACCAGACACATATAGAACCTGTAATGAATAATAAATCACTGCCAAAAGGCAAATATAGTGTTAAATAACTATTAAGCAATGCTAACCACAGCACAGTTCAACTTAGTAAGAATAAGCAATGTGTAGAGGAGCCAATCCAATCTGCCTAGCGGTATACCCCTTTAAGCACTGCCAACCATAGGTAAGCAGGTGTGCCCATAGCTTAGCCTTTTCAAACCCGGCCAATCACGGACAAGTGCAGGTAATTGGCCGTATTTTAACCACACAGGTGGGAATACGTTCCATAACTGGTTGTAGCTTCCTACTGCAGGCAGAATGGCTGGTGTGGGTGAAGGCACTTATTTTATAGCGCAGCGCTGGGGCATCCAGGAGTCAAAACTCATGGTGTGGCTCCTGGTAAAACACCATGAGGAGAGACTACTGCAGGGCCAGTACCAGGGCTTGCAGTATAAAACTGAGGCCTGGAACAGTCTTGCCCGTGACCTCACCAGTGCCACAGGTATCCCCCGGACTGGTGAGCAGGTCAGGCACCACCATGCTGACCTGAAGTGGCGGAGGGGGGATGTACTGGAACGGTGGATCCAGGAGTCTCGGCAGATGGCTAATGCCCCAGTACTGAGTAAGTACTCATTCTACTAAGTAGTTAAGAATTGCCTAGCTTGTGTATACTATGGATAGGTATGGCTAAATATCACTGTATTTCTCCGACAGCTTCTGTTTACTCTTCTGTCATATGTTGGCGAGCTGTTGCATACTATAAATAGTACTGTTGTATTTTAAGCAGTGTCACCCACACTGTGGTATGCAGATAAAATGTGTATGAAGTCCTGCATAACAATGTTGGAAGTGCCAAGAGGTCAGTCATATTTTACAATTGAGGGAGACTTAGAAAACATTAGAAAGCTTTACATCATTTCCCTGATAGCACAGTGTACTGTGATGTTAGCTGTAATTTTTTGTCACACGCAGCAGGGGTTTGAATCCTGGGAGTGCTACTAAGTTGTATGCATAATCATACCCCACGGCTGTACAGATGTTGATACAATGTTCAGATAGAAAGCTGTATGCATAATTACTCCCAACTGTACAGAATTTGCTAGAATGTTCAAATTGAAAGTTGTATGCATATTCAAACCCCCACAACTGTTCCAATCTGTCCAGCATGTTCAGATAAATGGCCCATATCATCAGCCTGGTACTCCGTCCCCCTGACAAATCAGTGTAATGATCCAAGAAATGTAGGTAGCCATTAATGACATATAGCTGATAGTCAAATGTGTACATAGTCATAGAATGTATAGGAAAACAAACCTGTCATTCTAGCACCTCAGCCAAAGTGTATGACAGCAATTCTCAACATATGTTACATTAACACCTGCATCTTGTCACGCCTGTATGTAATACACAGGTCACGTATATAATAATCTATAAGCATACCAGTGTACAATATAAGGCCATTGGGTAGTGTAATAATACATGTAAGGGAAATATCACTGCAGTGACTAAGAATGTTGTGAAAATTACGAGGATATATTAGTTGTTAATTGAACTCTCTCACCCCTACCATATGTGCAAAATAACCCAATGACACTCCTCAACTGGTATGTGTACACTCCAACCTTTTGTTGGGACACATGTCCTAATGGTTAATAAATATTCACATTTGTGTCTATGCATGTGCCATGTTAAAATACACCCATATTGGTGGCTTGTTGCCATCACTGAAACCTGCATGCTCTTGTAATGGCCACTGTTGTTGCATATATGCATGTGTTCTGCTTGCTCTGCAACTGTGTTAAATCTGGTGTTTTGGGTTAATGGGAATACCTATGCATGCTGTTATAACTAATCCTGAATGCTGTTGACTGTTACTAACCCATATCTGTCATAGACCTGCGACAACATAGCTCGTATGGGAAAGCCGGTCCCTGCGGACCCACCTGTTCCACCTTAGCTGGCCATGGCACTAGGCACTAGTACATCTGGGGCCCAGCCTGGGACCTCCTCCTCCCTGGGCCCTGCGCCACCTTCGGGTAGAACTGTTGCAGGGGATGGGGCTCACCCCCCCACATCAGAGCAGGCGCGGAGGGGAACCTGCCACCCATCAACAGGTCTGGGCAGTGGTGCGTAAGGAGCTCGATCTGGAGTATCGAGATCGGCTACGCCAGCTTGAGGGCCAAGTGGCGCAATTAGAGGGTGAGCCTGCCCCTCCTACACAGCCCCCAGCACAGCCACCTTTGGGTACGTGAAGGTGCAGTGGTGACTGCCCATATGTGGGGACCTCAGTCCCATTGTTTCCAGTTGGAGGCTCATGGGCTTGCGAATTCCAAACACCCCTCCCCGTCCAAGGTGTTTCCCCCCCACATGTGTCATATACCGGCCCTGTATGTGTCTTGTTTGTCTTGTCTGATAACCTACCCAACCTATCTCCCCAAATATACCTACTACCCCTCCCCAACATCCCACTCTCACCTGAAAAAAAAAGGGCAATCTGTTCCCACAAAAAAATCTTGCCCTATACATAGCTGTCCATTTTGCACACGTGTCCACTGGACACATGTAATCTGGTCTAATTGGCATCACAATAAATTATTGTTGTCCTCACCCCTCTCCTAGGGGTTCGAGTGTCCAAAGCTACCTCCAAATACAGTGTATATGCACAGCTGTTGCTAAAGAAGAAATGGGCAGCTATGGACCTTCCCTACACCCTTCCTGCACATCACTAGCTATTTTCCCTACTGTCTTTCCCACTTTGTGCCCCTTTTTTCACTACTTTCCTATCAACCCCTTTTTCTTTTCTTTTAAAGAAATTAGCGCGGAGGTAAGCACTTTTAAGCAGGAGTAAGCGAGATGATGCCTGTTTGCGTGGGTGTAAGCAATGCCTACACAGATTAAGCAATGTAGAAGCTAACTGAGTGTAAGAAACTGTAACCGGAGGTTAGCAGTGCTTACAGTTGTGCAAACCCACACAAACCTGCTTACAACTGCTCAAAAGTCCCTTAATCACAATGTATCCAATGGCCCTTGCTCTGCCTAGCAACGAAATAAACAGCCTCTGCTGGGATCATACCCAGGACCCTGCACACCATAGCCAAAGTGATTTACCACTAAGCCATCTCAGATAAACATATCATCCAGCCCAGTCATTCAACAGTACAGAGAATGTATTCCAACATGTAGCTGTATATGTGTGAGTAAATATATTAATGTCTAAACAGGTACAACATATTGATATATCTACAGTGTGTGTGTGTGTGTGTGTGTGTGTGTGTGTGTGTGTGTGTGTGTATATATATATATATATATATATATATATATATATATAAATATAAATATATATGAACATGTAAACATGCAAATGCCTACAACAACAGTGGAGTGATGGAAGGAATGACAGCATGCATACACACAGTCCACTACATAACAACCCCTCACAGCATGTCATATGTGCAAAGCCTGGTATGTAGGTGGAGGACAGAGGTTGTAACACAGGCACATATGTGTAAAACTGTTGTCATACAGTAAGCAAGATATGTATATGTGTATATATCTATATGGATATATGTATAATTATGTATACATATATGTTCACCATATGTCCTGCACATGGAGTGGAGCCCTAGCTCAGCCCCAATAGTCCCAACCTCTCAGTGCAAGTGGATCTCATATATGTATTGCAGGTATATTTGTAGACTATTGCTACTGTAATAGGGATTGTCTTCACAGAAATGGTGTGTGTGGGAGGCCACATCTGCTGTTAACATGTGCACCATTGGCTACTTAGAGACATCCTAAGATCATCATAGTACAGTACCATTGCTAGCACAATAACGCCCCTGTGGACTAAAGCTGCGATATGGCCAATATATGTGGACAGTCTGACACACTCTGATCAGTCCAGGGATATACACAGAACCACTTCATGCAAGACGTGGACCAGGCCTGTCAATGTGGATGTTAACAACCATGTAGATGGGTATAACACATACATACTGTTATACATTTGCCCCCATAGGTCATGCATTTATACACCCCTGTCTGTCCTGACACATAATAACCACTAGTACAGAGGTGCCATGGCCACATACTATCCACTAGTTAGTGACATACATCTGAACAGCATCCCACTGCTTTGTCTGACATACATGACTGTTATGGTGGCCCGGCAGCAGTACATCTGGCAAGTATCTGGACATGACATCTCACTGGATAATTACAGTAATCTGCTAGGCATGTAACAAAGCACAGTGCAGGCTACAGGCAGACTGATAAAAAATCCAAAGTAAGCAAACTGGTTAAGGGGAAAGTGGCAAAAACAGTTCAAAACAAAAAAACAAAGTCACTAATCCACAAGCGCAACAAGATTTTAATATAAAAGAACAAAGCTTTCAGACATAAAAGTCCTTCATCAATGTTTAAAAAAAGAGTTAAATTCAACAATCATTTAATACAAATTTAAAAATAATCACATGAAACAGCCATCCTATTAGCATGAGATATCAATTATATCAGCAGTCTTCACAATTAAAAAGGTATTCTCACAAATACATCAGAATGTATTTAATAATAACTATCATAAATCATGAAATGTATATTTTAAAAATAATACATATATATATATATATATATATATATATATATATATATATATATATATCAAATAACATATAAAAATTATATATATAAAAAGGATAATGCATATACATATGAGAAACGAACCCTACTATAGACCATAACTATATAACATCAAGCAATTATTTTGTTGCTTGATTCTTAATATTGGTTTCAATGTAACCTGTTTTTTCAACCCTGGATGGATATCTGCCTGCATGCAAACAATCCATTCGTATTCCTTTACATCAAGTCTGTTAATAATATCACTAAGTCTTAGGCTAGGTTTCAAGTACTCAGTGACTCTAAATACAAACTGATGAGAAATGCGCTGTTCTTGTACATGTTGTGCTAGGGAGTTAGTCTCAACTTTTTTATGTATGTCGGATTTATGCTCAGAATTCTATCTCGTAGCCTTCTAGAACATTTACCTACGTAGAATGCTGGACAGATGATACAGGTTGCCAAATAAACAATCATAGTAGTTTTACATGTAGCCATACAATTAAATATACATTTTCTTTTATTAGAGGGATGTGTAAATTCATTCAGTTGACATATATTAGCACAGCAGGAACAATTATAGCATAGGATGGTCCCTTTCCTTTTAAATTCAATACCTTTCTGTTTGTTTAAAGAAAAATCTTTGTAACATAAACGCTGTTTTAAATTGTTGCAATTTTTATAACTAAACAAACGTACATTTGGTAACCATTTCTTACATCCTTGAATAGTTTTAAGTATGTCCCAATTTTCCTTAATAATATATTGTATATTCTCAGTAGCTCTACTATATGTCATAGTATATCTTAATGGTTGTGGCTTTTCAGGTACGCCCTGGCCATGTGTGTCCCTAGGCTGTGAAAAAAATGTCCTTGCTTTACCATCCCTAAGTGAGATAACATCATCTTTGGCACAAATCAGTTCATTAATATCATAACCTTTCATTACAAAATCATTAGTTATTTCATTCATCTGCTCCATACATAAATCTAATTTTGTATTCTGTCTACTAGCTCTTATGCATTGGCTTTTGGTCACACCTTTAAAAACATGCTTAGCATGCATGCTATTTTTGTGGAGATATTTATTAGTACAAACATCCTTTTTATAAATGCAGGTATCCAAACCATCCTCAGTTATCATAATACGCACATTTAGAAAGTCAATAAATACATCAGATATTTTCATGTCAAATTTAAAAAAATCAGTAGATTGATCCGGCAAAATTTTAGCTAGCGTACTATTACAGTATATGAAATATCTGATGTACACCATCCTCATATAAGCCACTCACACAACAACCCTACATATACTGGGCTGCTACACAGTGTGGTCTGATGGCTGCCTGTGGTTTGGGACATGTGTGTGTTCGCCCCTACAAACATGTAAGCTGATAGGGTGACATACAGTGGAGCAGCATGTAACATCAGATAGAACAGGACCAAGAACAATGACATCTACCACAGTCTCTACACAGGCCAAGGTACATATGCACTATACACACACTGTCCACAATCACCAGACTTACACATACCTCAGTACTGTACACACAACCACAGAATGCCCAGGATATGTCCACAAATATAACCCCTACTATGCATAACATGTGTAGCAGTCTGATATATCACTGGCTTATTATCAGATACGCTGTCAATGAATATGGTGTACAGAACATATGTACCCCCTACTGCATGACATATGTACAAAGGTTGACAGAGTTGTGGCTGGAGGCACAAGCACAGGGCCAATATTGACATGTCATTGTGATAACCTCATACATTTCCTGTCATAACAGGATTTGATGCAACATATGTCCTATGAGGGTTATGACGTCAGTAACTCTCCCGGCTGTCACCATCTACTGACTGCAATCCTCAAACTACCTTCTGCAGTTGAGAGATAGGTACTGTGTGGGTAACACAAGGCACCACACACTGCCCAGTCTATAGATGACCCTACAGATGGGGATTCCTCATAAACATAGCACTGACATGACAAGAATTAAAATATGTAGGACAGCCATATCCACACACACCCTGTTAAACCAGTATTACCCCAACTGCAGTATAGCAGCACTTACAGTCTGTACTCAAAACAGGCACATCCCCCTCCTGTGTGTAGGCCTATTTCCACAGTGTATGTTGTCAGAGGTAAGTCCCCAATCCATCTGTGATACTGTTTGCCAAACAACAGATCTAGTTCCTGCTCAGAGTGAATGAAAAGGCTCAACACCGACATGATGTCCCTAGATATTGGAGTGTGGTTCCATGCAATTGGCTATGGGAATGTTGCCACAGCTGTTCCACATCCATTCAGCTAGAGCAGGGCTGTAATCCATGCAGAGACCATCAGCTGATCATGAGCATCACTGACGATACACATGCCACTGCCTAAGTAAAGCAGGTGTAAGTTTCCACATCCACCAGAGAGGGAGTGAGAGAGGCAGACAGAGGCAAAGATAAGTCAGGGTGGGTTGGGAGAGTAAAAGGTAAGCATGTTTGTGTCACACACCTACCAGTTGAGGGTATCGAACCCTTGACTATGTACTGATATCACATCTGTTATCCCTGCACGGTGGATATTGTGATTTATGCTAGGGGCACCATATAAGAAATTTTAAAAACCCACTCAATATTGAGCCCAGTTGTTACACACTCACAACCACATCCACACAGGACACAAACGACAAACATTGACACATTAAGATACGCACACACCTGTCATATCTGGGATTAGAACTCCTACCTAATTAGTTATTATGCTGCAGCACTATGCAATTATAGAATGCGCTACAGAGATTACTGGAGTACTCTTTCCCCAGAGGTTTATTTCACAGTGAGTGACATCAGCAGGATTGCCAAAGTAGGGCAAATGAATTGTAGTGAGTATGACTAGCCAAACATGCATTGCACTCTACCCAGGCATCGGAACAGACACAAAAGCATCCACAACTCCCACGTGTGAGACTAGAACCCCTACCAATGTTCTATATCACACTACAGCATTATGTTGATGTCCTTCAAGGATGCATCTGCAGTCATAACAAATGGGTTGTCCTGCCTCAGGCAGCCCTTCGGTCGGCCGGATTCCAAAGTCTGGGTCTGGCCTCGGCTGATGTCGCACTTCACCCGACGTCATAGCTCCTGGGGTATAAAGGCATCAGCCGACGCCATTTTCCCCAGTCTTTCTTGCCGGTGCCGAAGCAGAAGCTGTTCGCAAGTGCCGGTCGGTCAGATCCAGAGATTTCAACTACCGAAGACTTCTAAAAAAGCTAAGTACCCCGTTGGGGACTCTTTCTTGCCTCAGCCGATGTCAGACAAAGTAAATAATTGTTTAACTTGTGGGAAACAAATACCTCATAAGGATTTCCACTCTTACTGCCTTCCTTGCTTAGGCCCAGACCATGACGTATCAGCTTGTTTAGCCTGTGCTTCTTTCAACCGACGGACACTTAGACGTCGGTCGGAGTTTGCAGAAGAGTTTTTTGGCTCCGCTTTTGCATATAAAATGCCATCGGAGACTCCGACTACACATTTAGCTAAAAAACGCAAGGAAAAGGACCGACACTCGCGGCCCGCGGTTTCGGCTGAAACCACGGTTAGGCCTACCGCGAGTGTCTCGGTTTCGGCTGAGACCGAGACCTCGGTTCTCCCTTCGGCCGAAAGCATGCCTCCGACAACCGAGGCCACACAGGCCATGACTGAGTCGGCTACAGAAACTCCTACTGAAGAAGCAGGCACACAAGATTTGTCCGACACTATTCCGTTGGACATCTCTACTCCTGCACGTGGGGCAGCTAGACCCTCTGCTTCTATGTCCATCAAGGCCTTTTCCAGGGCTAAAGCAGCAAAACTTTCCAAGGCCTTACCTACAAAGGCTCCCTCTCACAGGCCTACTTCAAGTACTCAGATTCTCAGCCTTGCTGAGGACCTTATTTCACTGATCAGGGGATCCAAACCTCACCCAGACAGGGCCTCACAAGCCCCTCCTGAAAAGAGGCCTAGGACTGAACCCCCTGAACCTCTCTCCACTGACTATTCCTCGGATGGTTCAGATTTATCTGACCATCAGGAAGGCCCATACTCACCTTATGAGGATTCTGATGCAGAAGACTCCATCCCTTCAGCCTCTCCTCCAGAAGAAATTTCATTTGGGGAAACCCTACACTCTATGAGGGAACACTTCCAATGGCAGGGTCAGGATTTTTCTGATTCTAGGAAAAGGCTAAGGACTTTCTTACACTTACCACAGCATAGGCCTTTAGCCATACCACCTGTACTATCAGTTGTTGATGATGCATACAATGATGCCAGTACTGCCCCTGATTCTCTTCCCCTGGCCCCTGCCAAACCTGACAGATACTACAGGGTCCCGGATTCTCACTTCCACTTGTATAAGGCCCATGCTGCAGACCCAGAAACCATTTCTCAGGGCCCTAAGGGTGTTGCAGCTGCCTCTGCCAAAAACCCCCTACCCTCTGAAAGAGAATCTAGAGCATTAGAGAGATGGGGTAAAAAGGTTTATACATCTGCTACTCTTTCTGCCAGGGCTTTAAACTGTCAATTTCACATGATACAGTACCAGGATTTTTTGTTAGATCAGCTGAATAAAAAACTGGCCTCTCCTGAACCTTTAGACCATAAGTCCCTTCAGGATTTGGTACACAACTCTCAGCAGGTCAGTAATCATTTCTTGAAATGTGGCTATGAAGCACTGGAGGCTTCATTTAGATCAGCTATGACTGGAGCAGTGATTCGAAGGCATGCCTGGCTAAAAGAACAATCCTTGCCAGACCATGTTAAGTCAAAACTCCTAGATGCCCCTATGGAGAAACAAAGTTTATTTGGCTCCCCAGCACAGGAGGTTTTAAAGAAAGTGGAAGAAAAAGCAAAATCTGTCCAAACAGTCAAGGATTTCCTGCAGGTCCAACCCCCGAGGTTCAGCAGAAATTGGCCTTCAAAGAATTGGTCCTTTCCAGACACCTCTAGAGCACAGAGAGGCAGAAATAGGCGCCCAAAAGGCAGAGGTCAATCTAGGGGTGCCTACAGGGGTCGTCAGTGGCAACCTGCCAACCAATGAAGTGCCGCCACAGCTGCGACTGCAACTACTTCCACAGGACAGACACAATGACTTGACTCTGATTCCACCTACCAGGGAACAACTGGAAGCACCCTTGGGCGGAAAGCTAGCTTTATTTTCAAAAAACTGGCATTGTATTACAGGAGACAAATGGACTTTGCAAACAATAGACAAGGGCTACAGGTTTCACTTCCACACTCTACCAAAAAAGAGAGGAATGCCAAACCTTTCACCAAGCCAGAAATCAGAGGCTCTAAAACAAATCATCAGCTTACTAAGGATGAGAACAATAGAAAAGGTACCATCTATGGAACAAGGCCAAGGATTTTACTCCAGACTTTTCCTTGTACCAAGAAAAGAAAATCAATGGAGGCCTATTCTCGACTTGTCCGCACTGAACACATATCTCATTGTTCCAAAATTCAAAATGCTGACCCTACAGCAACTTCTTCCCATGTTGGGCAAGGAGTGTTGGCTGGTGACTCTGGATCTCAAGGAGGCATACCTGCACGTCCCTATATGACCAGATTGCAGAAGACACCTCAGATTTCTTGCAGGATCAGAGCATTATCAATTCTCAGCATTGCCCTTTGGCTTATCTACTGCGCCCAGAGTATTCACGAAATGCCTGGCATCAGTAATTGCTCATTGCAGGCTTCAGGGAATTCAAATCTACCCATACCTGGACGACTGCCTAATACAAGCGGACAACAAGACAAAAATAATAAAGTATTTGGCCTATGTCATACAACTGCTGCAAGCCTTGGGATACACAGTCAACTTACAAAAGTCAAGACTAGTGCCATCCCAAAGGATAACATTTTTGGGTGCAGAACTGGACACAATAGCTCAGATGGCTTTTCTCACAGAGGAAAAACAAAAGCAACTACCAGTCTATTTCATGGCATTAACAAAACAAACTCAGCTTACTGCAAGGAAAGTCCTGCAGGCCCTGGGTTACATGGCATCCTGCATAATCTTGATCCCACATGCCAGGCTGCATATGAGAAAACTACAATGGTACCTGAGGAATGTATGGTCTCAACACAAGCACAACCTAGAAGCCCTGATTCCAATCATTCCATGCCTGCACAAAGAATTCCTGTGGTGGGCTCAGGCCTGCAAGATAAACAGAGGATTGCCTTTCCACAAACCACATCCAAGGCAGACCATTACCACGGACGCCTCAGACCTAGGCTGGGGGGCACACATGGAAGACAAGTGTATCCAAGGCCTATGGTCCCAAGACCAGCTGAATCTACACATAAATCTAAAGGAGATGCTGGCAGTGAAGCATGCAATTGAGGCATTCAGTTCATTCCTCCAGCAAGGACACCTGCTGATAAGGACGGACAATACCACAGTCATGTGGTACATCAACAAACAGGGAGACACACATTCATACCCCCTATGCCGGATGGCAATGGACCTTTGGAACTTAGGCCTGAATCTCAACATCCAACTGCAGGCCAGATTTGTACCAGGAAAAGAGAATTCACTAGCAGTCAGTTTAAGCAGAACTACCACGGATGCTCACGAATGGATGCTGCATCCAGACATCTTCAAAACCATAACAAAGAAATGGGGAATGCCAGAAATAGACCTGTTCGCCTCCCCACTCAACCACCAACTGAAGAAATTCTGCTCAAGAGTATACCACCCATTAGCCTGGAAGGTGGACTCCCTTTCTTTCAGCTGGAAGGCCCTGATGGTATATGCCTTTCCACCTCTCCCATTGATGTACAAAGTTCTATTGAAGATCAGAGAGGAACAGCCAAAGGTAATTCTGATAGCTCCAGACTGGCCAAGGCAACATTGGTACCCACTACTGAGAAGCATGTCTCGGACGAACTCATGGCCTCTACCTCTATGTCCTTTACTTCTAACGCAGAACAACTACAGGACCCTGCATCCAAACGTAAAAACGCTGCAGCTAACTGCTTGGAAAATTGCATAACACAAAACCAACCTGTTTTATCTCAGAGGGTTAAGGACATTATCCTGGAGGCTCGCAGACCCTCCACAAGGAAAACATATTCAGCCAAATGGAAGAGATTCCTCATTTGGAGTGCAGCAAAGGGAACAAATGTCACACTGGCAAACCTAGCACACATCCTAGAATACTTAGCAGAACTGTTCCACAATGGCCTGCCCTATTCTTCCATTAAGATTCATGCATCAGCAATTTCAGCAGAGTACAACATGGATCCTCCTGTCTTCTCTCATCCTCTCCTCAGACAATTTTTGAGAGGGATCAAAAATGTAAAACCTCCAAGGAAACCACCTCTACCTGCATGGGATCTCAATTTTGTGCTAGAAAAATTAACACTTCCTCCCTTCAAACCAGCAGCAACAGCAGACTTACAGTTCTTATCTTGGAAAACTGCCTTCCTGCTAGCAATCACTTCAGCAAGAAGGGTATCCGAGTTACAGGCATTAATGGCAGTGCAGCCTTTTCTCATCTTTCACCAGGATAGAGTGTCTCTGAGAACCAATCCTACTTTTATGCCAAAGGTGGTATCCAGGGTATCCTTGAACCAAGCTATTCATTTACCTACATTCTTCCCCAACCCACAGAACAGGGGGGAAAAACTACTACACACCTTGGATGTACACAGACAGCTGCGCTACTATCTGGACAGAACTAAGGCCAGCAGAAAAACTGACCAGCTTCTGGCAGCATATGCAACAGGAGTGCAAGGGAAAGCAATTTCAAAACAGACAATCTCAAAATGGATAGGAAATTGCATTCGATTCTGCTACTCATTTCATGGAAAGACAACTCCTGAAAATATCAGGCCTCACTCCACAAGAGCTACAGCCACCACTACAGCTTTCCTACGAGGAGTGGCTACCAAAGACATTTTAGAAGCTGCTACTTGGAGCTCCGTGCATACATTTGCCAAGCATTACAATCTTCCTTTATACTCCAGATCCCGAGCAGGTTTTGAACTGCTGTTTTACAAGGGATCTTAACTACACCATCATTATCTTAGTGCCTCCTCCCCCAGTTTGGCTATGGTATTCTACCCATTTGTTATGACTGCAGATGCATCCTTGAAGGACATAGTACAGTTTTGTACCTACCATAAATGTAGATGTCCGATAGGTATGCATCTGCAGTCAGGATTACCCACCCTCCTTCCCCTCTGTGGTATTCCTAGGGTGCTTACCCCTCTCTTAGCTAGCTGGGGGAATCTATTATGGTGCATTTGTTTGTATGTATATATGTATATATACTTTTTGTACTGTTTGGAATTTGCTATTTTTATACAAATTTAGCCTTCCTTGAGGGCACCTGGCATCTGGGGCAAGAAACACTGAAGAAAATGGCGTCGGCTGATGCCTTTATACCCCAGGAGCTATGATGTTGGGTGAATTGCGACATCAGCCGAGGCCAGACCCAGACTTTGGAATCCGGCCGACCGAAGGGCTGCCTGAGGCAGGACAACCCATTTGTTATGACTGCAGATGCATACCTATCGGACATCTACATTTATGGTAGGTACAAAACTGTACTTTATAGCATGCACCACAGAGACTGCTGGAGTACTCTTTCCCTAAAGGTGTATTTCACAGTGATTGACATCAGCAGGATTGCCAGTGTAGGGCATTTGAATTGTATTGAGTGTGACTAACCTAATTTGCCCTAATTAGTCTGTATGCATTAACCGCTGTTCTGGCCAGACCAAAATAGCCTGCCTTTGCAGGTCATGAACACAGGAACCTATACACTATAGTCACAGTAACTAACCACTAAGCCATCACAACAGTACATGAGGCTGAGATTTCACCAAAGTAATCCCACCGTAGGCTAATCAAACTGAACACGTGAAAGGAATGTATATACAGTTGTCCGTAAAAGACCTTTCCAAAGCCAACTTCATGCTACTCAAGGCAGAAGTGACAATGTTTGTGACACCCATGGAGACAGGAGCTGGCTGACAGTTCTACTGATGCATCCTGCACTAAGGCACTGTATGAGCACATCCACTTGTGCATGATTCCTGACATCCTACATAGAACCATGAAGCTCACCTCCCAAATAAACAAACCAGTCTGGTGGTCTCCTGCCACTAACAGAGTATACAACAGAAGCTAGACACTGTTGAAGAAAAAAGGATAATCCAAGGATGCAAATAACTCCCTTACCAGCCCCAGTAAGACGTTGAGATCCCTCATGGAATCCTCCAAAGCTGGTTATGTAACTAAAATCGCCACAGATTCCACAGACAACCACACAGCATTCTATAGTTATGTCCAGAATCTAACTGGCAATGCTCAGAAGTGCTCTGAGCTACAACAGAATGGCATTACATAAACTGCTCCCACGGATTGTGCCAATATCCTGGCAGATTGATTTAGTGCCACATTCACCCCCTCTCACCCCCAAAAGGGCCCATGTCAGTATGAAAAGAATTCCATTGCCCACTAATCACGGCCACACAGGCAGAAACCACACTATCCACAGCTAAGAATACAGCATCCATGGGACCAGATGACATCCTGGGCTGTGTACTACATGAACTACAAAATGAAATGGCAACTCACCTAACTGTCATGTGTAATCATAGCCTTGCATCAGGGCTGGTGCCCACCAAGTGTCACACAGCTGCAGTTATCCCACTCCACAAGGGGGGATCCACCTTGAATCCCTGGAACTACCATCACATCAGTCTGATGAGCCTGATCTGCATGGCCATGGAAAGCATTATCAGGGAATGTTGAACACAGACGTTGGCAACCCTCAAACACTGGACCCCACACAGAATGGGCTCATGGAGGGCCAGTCTTATCTCCTGAAAATGATTGACTGTTTTGACTCAGTCTGCATAGCTGTTGAAGAGGGTAAGGCAGTCCACAAAGCCTATGTTGACCTCACCAAGCCCTTCAACACCATTCCCCAGTCTGGAAACATAGATTAACATACTAATCCTGACATACATCCCTATGCCACTCAATGGTTTGCCACATGGCTTACTGACAGAACCCAAACTGTAGGTGTAACTGTTTCCAAATCCATCCCCAGACAAGTTACAAGTGGAGTACCTCAGGGTTCAGTCTTGGGACCACTGTTGTTTGGCATGTACATCTCTGAAGTACAGGCCAACAGTACAGGGCTCTGGCTAACAAAGGTAACAGATGACTGCAAAATGGGAGTCATTATGAACCTGACTGTACTGCATGATATGTTACTGATACCAGTCTGACATCATACAGGTGGGATGGAGTACTGTTAACATCTTGTGCCCTTGTCGTGTAAGGTCCTGGTTATGGGATCTGCAACAGTTGGTAGTGTATTTCAGGGCAGATCTGTTTATCTGCAGATAATAGTGGCAGTTTAACAAATACACATATATCCACATGCACCGTTAATGGGGTTGAGAGGTCCCACACACTATACGTCTTATACGAATAGCCATCCCCCCACAGCCAAACACGTGCACCCTGCAATACACTACCAAGTACAGTCTGCCTCCCATAGGGCATGTAATATGTGGAAGCCATCAACATCCCCAGGATACAGATATGCAGATATATATATATATATATATAGATATATATATATATATATATATATATATATATATATATATATATATATATATATATATACATATATATATATATATATATATATATATATATATATATATACATATATACATATATATATATATATATATATATATATATATATACACATACATACATATGACTACACATACACACGCAGATATATGTACAATAAGATACATATGTAGAAGGTGCACACCATATGGAACAGCCACTATGCCTACAGTTAATACTTGAACAACTGGACACGCTATGGGCCACCCATACAAATGTCAATCGTTGCCTGCAGCATATACCCATTGAAAGGTCATAGGAAAGATGCCACACACAGGTTTGCAGAAATGGGAATTCTTTAATTGTGTACTATAACAGTTCTATATGCCATGTAATATAGCTGTTCAGATACTGACAACCATATAAACAGAGTACTGCAACTGTGAAACAGTTACACTAATACAGTAGTCTGGAAAAGTTCACAACTGACTGTCCAGGTCAAGCCCTTCAAATTGTACAATAGTGAAGACAGACTGGACCACAGGATACCAAACAATCAACAGTATGTACTGCAGGTGTGTAGTTCAGCAGCCTCTATCTACACTCTGTACAAACTCAGTAGGAGGTAAAGACATTTTGTGATCAAATGGGTTGTAACTGGTACATAAGGCATAACTGACACCATCACGAGCACACTGACAAACAAGAACGGTCTGTATGGCAGGAGGCAGTAGGCATGCAGTACCCCAATTCATGTAAGTAATGTCAATATAGGTGAAGTATGAGGTACTGTATATCTCGATACCTTGTGGCAACTCACCCCTGATATCCCCACATTTTGTAACAGCCTAGGTCATTTACGGTGCTCCCCACCTACACTCAATAGTACAGGCCCATATACCACTGTTACATACACTGGTCTCTGGAGTGCATAAGGGCACACATATATTGTGTAGGTGACACCCACACATATATGGCCCCAGCCCCACTGTATGTGTGGGGGATACAACAGCAGTGGACTAATGGCAGCAATGGATGTGTGATACACTCACAGCCCAATACAGAACAACCCCCAACAGCATGACATATGTGCAAAGCTTGGTATGTAGATGGAGGACAGAGGCTGGAACACAGGCACATATGTGGAACACTGTTGCCATACACTAAGCAAGATGCTGGTGTTACAAGATAGTCTGCAACATACCCTTAGTCAGGGATATTGAGGTTAGACACAGAAATGGATGTAGCCATGTACTGATAGCACACAACACACACACTGCCAGTGTAGTATCTGACACAGGACCTGTGTGGTGGACGGACAACACATGATAGGCATACCTCGGATAGGCCCATAGTAGTGAGCTATGCAGACAGACTGCATTCCAAGGTACACTAGCATACACACACACACACATACACACACACACACACACACACACACACACACACACACACACACACACACACACACACACACACACCCTGTAACACCAGTACTATGCAAAGCATAACACAACTCTACTCACAGTCTGTCTGTAGTTCCTGATCCTCCTATGGATATGCGGCCGCTCTGAGTGTGCAGGTTCTCCGGTAAGAGGTATTGCTACCTGCTGTCTGTAACATTGATGCCCACACACAGGAAGGATGTCCATCACACAGGAAATGTAAAGGGACCACACCCACATGCTGTAGGGATTTATAGTGGGTGGTTGCCATGACAGTGGTAATTGGAAGTAGTACACATGTGTAATTTTATATATATATATATATGTATATGGCTATCTGGATAAGTATATACATATAGTTCCACCATATGTCCTGGACTTGGAGTGTAGCCCTACCCCAGCTCCTATAGTCCCAAAGTCGTAGTGCAAGGGGATGTCAGGTATGTATAGCAGGTATATTACTTGACTATTGCTACTGTCATTGGGATTATCTTCACAGACATGGTGTGATTGAAAGGTGACATCTGCTTATAGCATGTGTGCCATTGGCTACTGACAGACATCCTAAGGAAATCATTGTAAAGTACTGCTGCTAGCATGTAATGCCCCTGTGGACTGCAGCAGAGATATTGGCCAGTATATGTGGAACTTCAGACACACCCTGTACAGTCCAGAGGTTTACACATAATCCCTTAGTGCACAACATATGTACCAGGCCTGACAATATGGATGTAGACAGCCATGTAGATGGGTATAACACATAACGACTGGTATACATTTGCCACCATAGGTTTTAGATTCACACACTCCTGTCTGGCCTGACACATAATGACTGCTGCTACAGGGGTGCCATGGGCACATACTACCCACTAGATATTGACATACATCTGTACAGCATCCCACTGCTCTGTCTGACATACATGACGTTTAAGGGAGGACCGGCAGCAGTACATCTAGCAAGTATCTGCACATGACATCTCACTGGGTAAGTACACTAGGCTACTAGGCATGTAACAATGCACTGTGCAGGCTACAGGCAGATTTGCTGAACACTGGCTTACATCTCGTATGGGGAAATGCACATGTACCTGCATATATAGCAGGCTCAACAGCCATGTCACAGCACAGGGTAAGATACACCTGTGTGAAAGTGCATAACCGCAACCAATGTGAACACAGCCACAGCCACATATGGTAAGCTAGCATACTATTACAGTATATGGACTATCTGTTCTACACCATCCTCATATGTGCCACTCACAGAATGACCCTACATATACTGGGCTGCTACACAGTTTGGTCTGATGGCTGTCTGTGGTATGGGACATGTGTGTGTATGGCCCTACAAACATGTATGGCAAAACAGTACCATACAGTGGGGCAGCATGTAACATTAGAGAGAAGGGGAGCTAGAACAATGACATCTACCACAGTCTGTACACAGGCTAATGTACATATTAACAATACACACACTGCTGACATTCACCATCACTACACAGACCTCAGTATTGTACATACATCCACAGAATGTCCAGGTTATGTCATGATATAGAACCCCTACTGTACATGACATGTGTAGCAATCTGATATTTCACTGGCTTGTTATCAGATATGATGACACTATTTATGGTGTACAGCACATATGCACCACTTCATGCATGACATATGTACAAAGGTTGACAGAGGTGTGGCTGACAGCACATACACAGGGCCAGTATAGACATGTTGCTGTGATAACTGCATACATTTGCCACTGTAATGGGGTTTGTTGCAGCATATGTCCTATGGGGGATATGAAGTCAGTAACTGTCATGGCCTTCACCATCTACAGACTGCAGTCCTCTCACTACCTTCTGCAATCCACGGATAGATGCACCATGGCTAACACATGAAACCAAAGGCACAACACTGCCCAGTCTGCAGATGACCCTGCAGATGGGGATTCCTCATATACATGGAACTGACATGGCAGGTATTGCGACATGTACGACAGGCATATCCAGTCAAACATTGTTAAACCAACATTACTTCAAATGCAGTATAGCAGCACTTAGTCTGTAGTCAGATCAGGCACATCCCCCTCCTGTTCATCGCCCTCTTTCCACAGTGTATGTTGTGAGAGGTAAATCCCCAGTCCATCTGAGATGCTGTTTGCCAAACAGCAGATCTAGTTCCTGCTCGCAGTGACTGAAAAGGGCCAACACCACCATGATGTTCCAAGGTATTGGAGTTTGTTTCCATGCATTTAGCTATGGGAATGTTACCACAGCTGTTCCACAGTCAATCAGCTGGGGAGGAGTGCAGAGGCCATCAGCTGATCATGAGCATCACTTAAATTACACATGCTGCTGCCTAAGCAAAGCAGGTGTGGGCCTCCACATCCACCAGAGAGGGGGTAGGGGAGGCAGACAGAGGCAAATACATGTCAGGGAGGGGTGGGAGAGTAAAACTGAAGTATGTTTGTGTCACACACCTACCAGCACAAGGTATCAAACCCCCGACAACTATGTAGTGCTGTCATAGTTCAATGCAGTTATTGAATGCGCAACATGGGTTACTTGCTGTGAAGCACTCAGAACATATATGTGATGGTGAGTGACATCTGCAACAGGGATACGGTAGATATACGGTAGGTGACGTATATGTGCCTGTCTGCATGAACAGGTGCCAGCGTCAACACAGGCACACTCACACAGGGACACACACACATTGACACACTTGGCAAGGCAAGGAGTGCAACTCATCACTAATGGGATTGCCACAACACATCAGTGTGCAGGTATCACATGCACCACACGGGTCATACTGAGGTCGTATGGGCAAAGAGTATGAGGAGGTGTCAGACATCAGACAGCATGCATCAGTATGCTCTGGTGGGGTTGTAGTGAGTGTGGATATGAACATACGCACCATACAACACACACACACAAACACACAGGGTGCCAGTTCTGACACGCATGGGTGCATGTCTGCACGGGTGTATGGTGGTCAACTGTGCCAGCAGGCTGTACAAGGGTAGGCGATGGGTATACCTTGGCATCAGGCCACATGACAATGGTCTGCATTATGGCTCAGGCCTGTAGTTTCTGCATTTGCCCACACAGGTGGGTATTGCATCTTCCATCCAGTCACCTGGGTGACTATTGTGTGTGGCCAATGCTGTGCATCACTTGCCATTTATGTTTTCCTTAGTCCATGATATGGGTGGTGTCTAGGATGTGCACACCTCACACATGCATGTACAATGACGTGCTACTGTACCTGGGGTGTCTGGCCCATGTTGTGAACACAGATTATCATCAGATGTGCCAGTCTTGCCCACCTGTGGCAGGAACTGGTAATGGGCAGCAGGTTTACCCTGCACCTACATTGATAGCATGCTAACAGCATTACCTGATGTCAGTGTCATCTGCCCAGACAGAGCATATTGTCAGGCATGGTATGTCCATTGTGAGTCACATGTGAAGGCACCATAGGTGGTGCAGGTGTCCATTGGGGAACATGGTGGAGGTGCACTGTCTGCATGTACGTGCATATTGGACAGATGGGCAGGGTGACATGCCCTCTGTAGCCCACTGCTATCACTGCATAGTTAGTATTAGTGGCCAATATGCAGTGTACTACTCACATATTGGCTGTTGCCTAGGCATGTGTGTGTGTATGACACATGGATTGAGTGTGTGCTCTGTGTAATAGTGAGATTGATAACTGTGATTGGCTGGCCTTGATGTCACATGTATGGGTATGGCTTTGCACCCCAGCATCTCAGCTAATTTACATCTGTTATCTCTGTATGGTTGACCTTGTGATATATAGTAGGGCCACCATAAAAGAAATAAGCAAAACCCCCTCCACACAGGATACAAGCTACAAACACACACACCTGTCATGTCTGGGAGTTGAACCCCTACCTAACTAGTTTATTATACTACAGCACCACACAGTTATAGTTCGCGCCACAGACATTACTGTAGTACTTCTTCCCCAAAGGTGTATTTCACAATGAATGACATCAGCAAGATTACCAAAGAAGGGCATTTCAACGGTACTGCGAGTGACTAGCCTAAAATGCATTGCTCCCTACACAAACACTGAGACACACACAAAACATCCACTATTGACATGCATGAGTATAGAACTCCTGACTGAGTTTATATCATACTACAGCATAGTGCTGTTACAGGATGCACCACAGGGATTACTAGAGAAATATTTCCCCAAAGGTGTATTTCACAATACCAAAGAAGGGCATTTCAACTGTACTGTGAGTAACTAGCCTAAAATGCATTGCTCCTTACACAGATAGTGAGACACACACAAAACATCCACAACTGACATGTGTGGGTATAGAACCCCTGATCATGGTCTATATCACATTACAGTATGGAGCTGTTATATGACGCACCACCAGGTTTATTAGAGAAATCCTTCCCCAAAGGTGTATTTCACAATGAATGACATGAGCAGGATTACGAAAGACTGGCATTTCAACTGTACTGTGAGTGACTAGCCTAAAATGCATTGCTCCCTACACAGACAGTGAGACACGTAAAACATCCACAACCAACATGTGTGGGTATTGAACCCCTGACCAAGGCCTATATCACACTACAGCATGAAGGAGTTATAAGTCGTACCACCAGGATTACTACAGAACTTTTTCCACAATGTTGTATTTCACAGTGAATGACATCAGTAGGATTGCCAAAGTAGGGCATTTGAAATGTACTGCGAGTGAGTAGCCTGTAATGCATTGCTCCATACATAGACATGGGAACACACACAAAACATCCAGAACTGCCATGGGTGGAGATGGAACCCTACCACAGTTCTAAATCACACTACAGCAGTATGCAGTTACAGGACGTACTACAGAGATTACTGAGCTACAACCTTCCCAGAGGTGTATTTCTAGGTGGGTGACATCAGCAGTCTTGTCAAAGTTGAGTATATGAATTCTAAGGAGTGTGAGTACCCTAAAAAGCATTTATTTATTTTTTATTTATTTTTATTTTACATTTATTGACCAGGTTAGTCTAACTGGATACATATCCATTTTCAGCAGAGGCCCGGGGAGAAAAGCTCCACAATAAAAACAACAGATAGAATTACATAAAGATAGATTCTTAGTAACATAATAGAAAGAGACACAAAATTACATACAAATAAATTCACAGCTGTGCAACGTGACTGTAGAGGAAGTAGTCATCTAGTAGCTGTATACACGTACATGTGACATATGACCCCATGTGTGCCCGCATGTGGCATGTCAACCCCTACATGAATGGGTTATGGCCCATGCACACACCGCCCTCCCCATAGCAGTGGGGTTTACAGCATTGTTCTCTGCTCAGTCAAAGACAGACGGATTCACACAAACACACACACAAACACACACACATACATACACACACACACACACACACACACACACAGTTGCTAAGTCTGGCATTGGAACATCTACCTAACTACATTATCACACTACAGCAGTATGCAGTTACAGGACACACTACGGAGATTACTGAGCTACCCCCTTCCCAAAGGTACATGTCTAGGTGAGTGACAGCAGCAGCCTTGCTAAAGTTGAGTATATGATTTGTATGGAGTCTGAGTAACCTAAAAAGCATTGCTCTCTACTCAGTCAGATACACACACAAATACACAATTGCCAGGTCTGCGGTTAGAACACATACCTAACTACTTTATCACACTACAGCAGTGCACAGTTACAGGACGCTCTACAGAGATTACTAGGCTATGACTTTCCCACAGGTGTATTCTAGGTGAGTGACATTAGCAGCCTTGCCAGAGATGAGTATATGAATTGTGAGTAGCCTAAAAAGCATTTCTCTCTTCACAGTCAGAGACAGACAGACACACACACACACACACACACACACACACACACACACACACACACACAAACACACACTCACACAATTACTAAGTCTGTGGTTAGAATTACTACCTAACTAGTTTATCACTACAGCAGTACACACTTATGGGACGTGCCATGGAGATTACTGAGCTACAGCTCTTCCAAAGATGTATTTCACATTGGATGACCTCAGCAGGCTTGTCATAATACTGCTATGGGGAGGGCGGTGTGTGCATAGGCCATAACCCATTCATGTAGGGGTTGACATGCCACATGCGGGCACACATGGGGTCATATGTCACATGTACGTGTATACAGCTACTAGATGACTACTTCCTCTACAGTCATGTTGCACAGCTGGCACGTGCATCACATAGTCTGTCATGCTGACAGATACTGGTGGCTAGTATCTACAGTGAGTGGCGTCTGCACCTCATGTGTGTGGGTCCCTTTGGCTGTGTACTGGGTGGGACATGCCCGGATGGCTCCTTGTCACGGTCACCCTCTTCCACACATCTATGTCCATCTACCTTTGGCTTACTATAGTGTGTTGTCCTTACATATGTGTCTGTATTCATATCCACTGTGTGTGAACGGCAGGAGTGGTGCATACTGATGTGTCTGCACTAAGAACTGCGACTGCCAGATATGTCTGGTCCAGTGGTTTTTGCAGACATGACCTTCATGTGTTTAAGTGTGTGAGCATGCTCAGTATGACCTTTCAGTATGTTGTTGACTGACATTGCCTTCATTCCTTTAAGTGTGTGAGCATGCCCAGTATGGCCATCTGTATTGCATGTGTGGATCAAGTCCAGGTAGTTTGTACCACGGTGTTGACCTTTGTGTTGTACACCAACAGGTAGCATGCTGTGTCTGCATGGTATCCATTGGTCATTTGGCATTGACTGTTGCTACATTTCTGCATAGCGGGGGGGGTACACCTGAATGTTTCTACATTTCTACACAGGCGTGAGTGGGGGCACACCTGACTGTTACTGTAAGTGTACATAGGATGGGAGGCACACCTGACACTTGTACACATTTGCTAGGACTGTACTGGTATGTCAGGTACTCCATTTCAGTCTGTAGTCTTACTTATCATGCTGGCTAGAGGCATACCAGTGTACTACAGATCTTAGCTTTAATTACCTACACATTAGTTTCTGACTTCCTAGCCTTCAGAACTTACATCCAACTGCCTGGCCTGGTGTAGTCTCTCTGTGTAAGCCTGGGGGAGGGGTTACCCATAGGGCTCATTCAAAGGCCATAGTACAGCATTTGTTTGTGTTTGTCTACATCTGTCCTGCTGGCTGAGACTGTTGTTAGGTATGTTAACCTTCCTGACTGGCATGTGTGGGTGTTATGAACACACATGTCACTCAGCCCATTTGCTGCAGTGGGTTTTGTCACCCTGTGTAGTACTGGCTACTGTGGTGTGTTACAGATGTCATGGTGCCACTATGGGTGTCTACTGTCTGCTGCCATAACATTCGGCCACCCAATTCTTGCATGCTCACATCCATACCATAGCTACAGGTAATAACACATTCTACTCCATTTGGCAATTGGTAGGTTGATTGACGTACCTTGAAGGTGTGCCAGACTTGAGGATGGTGCTGGAGGGCTGCCTATGCCGGATGCACATAGTACACTCCCTATACATGGTTGAGCACAGGTAGTGTCATGTTTGGCATCCCTTTTACTGTCTGTGCGAGTCAGAGAGAGGTGTCATTCCCTGGGTCCCTAATGTGTCAGTGCATATGCTATACGTTGCCTCTTTGCCAAGGCCAGGGCATACTGGGCACGCCTCCTTCTGCCTACTGGGACAGGCTCAGGTAGTTCCTCCTCCGAGTCACTCTGTGCCTGTGCAGGCCTTGGCATTGGTGTGTCCCTGCCCCATGCTGTCCTGCTGCAGCTGTTTACGCAGGATCATATTGTGTAGCATAGCACATACCATAACAATTTGGGTACATGTAGCTGGTGAATACTGCATGTCTCCACTGGGTGTCCAGACACCGGAACCGTGACCTGAGCATCCCACATGCTCTATTATATGTCTGGCCTGTGTGTGTGCCTCATTATGGCATTGTTGTTTAGGTGTGTGTGCATTTCTGATGGGTGTCATCAGCCACGGCTCTAGTGGGTACCCAGCATCCCCCACTCGATGACCGTAGGGGATGTCCACATTGGCAAATCTGTGGTACAGCTTCGTCAGATGCCATATGTGTGAATTGTCATAGCTTCCAGGGCAGCCAGCACACACATTCATTATAATGCCCTGGGTGTCACATACAAACTGGCAGTTGATGGAGGGGATGCCTCTGCGGTTGATGTAGGCCCTACCCTGCTCACTGGGTGGTGCTTTGATGCATATGTGCGTGCAGTCTATAGCATCCACTACCCCAGGGTATTCTGCTGTTTGGTGGAAGAGAAGCATATTGCTGGTCAACACCTCACGTGTGTTGAGGAAATATACGTGCTCACTGGCATGTGCTGACATGGCATCCAGGAACTGGTGGAATACTCTGGATGCTGATGCCTGTGAGATCCCCATGATATTCCCAGTTATGCTTTAGAAGGTACCTGTGGCTAGTATACCTAAGCCTACACATACCTTGGCATTCACTGGGATGGGTTCCTTTCGGCCAGTTTGGTGTGTCAGGTGTGGCAGGCACAGCTCAACAATTTGCTGTAGGAGGTCCCTGTCCACCCTATAGCGCTCCACTGCAGCTCATGTAGCCCCTGGTAGGTTACCCTGGGTCTATACACTCTTCTCTGTCTCCTCACTGTGGGTTGTTCGGCAGCATTCACATCCTCACCACCCCCAGCCTCTTGGACATGTTGTCCTATGTTTCCTGCTGCAACCCTTATCATTTTGTAGGTTTGTTTGTTAAAATTTCGTCGCTTGTATACACTGGTGGTGTAGAGTGTGGAAAAACCAGAGGGGAAGGTATTTGCTTAGTTTATAGTAGTGTTCTGTGCTGGGCTGGGCTGGTCTGTCTGTGTAATTTGCTGATTCTGATGCATTTTACTTGCCAGCTAAGCTTGTTCTCCTTGATTACCTTCCTACTGCTGGTTTCCCTTCCCATTGCCTCCCTATTTAAGCCCGTGTGCACGCCGCGCAAACGGAGTGCTCAGATGTGCACAGAGCTGCTATTTCCTGATTTAACTTCCTTTTTCTTCCTGTAACACCCGGTGGGTGGCCCTCACACCCGCTTACACTTTGTAAAGAGTGCTAGGTAGGTTTAGACACACCCCTAGCTTAGCTGTGCTAAGTTAGGAGCAGTCCCGAGCCACAGGGCACTAATCCACTTACAGTATGCCTGACACCCCCCTATGATGTCACCTATATCCTAGTCTTGCACCCAGCTATTTATACTCTTATACTATTGGGACTTGCCTCACACCCTGGGGAAATCTGAGATTCACTATCCTTCCCCTCATTTGCTTAGGATTGCCTGCTAATGCATAGTTGCATGTCCCACAATGAGCCTCCCCACTTAGCAACCATTACTCACTGACCAAGTTGCCTTATGCCTGCCACTGACTTGGATGGCAGAATACTGTTTTTAGTTAGAATGCTTATTTTAGGTTTATTTTATTATTTCCCCCCGATCCCGTTTGCGTGCCGCTGCCCTATGTTTAAACAGCCGAGATCGGTGAAAAAAAAAATTAAATTTTTTTAAATTTTTTAAACAGTTTGCAATGTCAGTGGCCTTCTACTTGGCCATTGGCATGCTTCCTCAATAATATGTAGCCTTTATTTGGAGCTGTCATAGCTCCATTTTGTAGTTTGCAGAAATGTACTTGGTTACTAACCAAGTACATTTCTGCAGACTGCACTCGTCCTGCACTGACAGCAGCCAGCTTCCTGGATCACAAATTACCCTCATTTGCATGGTTTTCACCTGCAAATGAGGGTAATTTGCATACAGGACCTCAGTCCATGCAGGATTAGTCTAAGAGCTCACGTGCACGTCGTGGGAGCTTGTTCCTGGATCGCACATCGGTCATATTGCTGAAAATAGCTCTTAGACTAATCCTGCACCCTCTACAGGGCTTCGTAAATCCGGGGGATTATTTTCATTTGTGATTTTATTATGTAAAACATATTCATAGATGCTCTTGTGGCTTCCAGTTATTTTATTCCTGTGCAGAAGCTGTCACAGCCATCACATCTCAAAAAATATGCAGTATCATGAGCGGTACAATTAAAGTGTCACTTTGTGCAAGTTGTCCTACCTAAATGGGGTGGCTCCAGTTAAGGGCAAGTATCAAATGTACCTACAATATTTAGTTGTGGATGTACCAGCGATATTTAACTGTGGATGTACCTACATTATTTAACTGTGGAACATTTATAAGTATGCCATGGCCTTCTAGTTTCATTAAGTGTTAATTCCACTTTTTACTGTAAAATTTTTAATTACCACAATTAGAACTGATAAATCTCGTATTTTCACATGGAACTTCACTTAGTTCCTTATTTTTAGGTAGAATATAACATCCCTGTATTATTTTCTTGATATTACCAGAATCAATGCTACATATGTTTTTAGCATTCACAAAATTCATTTGCTGTCTCCACTGTTGTCAAATCACATCAGTACCTTGATAAAAAAATGGTGCATTTCAATTCTCTCTGCATTCTACAGCATCTCTATCAATAGCTTGCACTTGTTCCAAGTAAAACTGTCTACAAAAAATTTGTATCAGCCGATTATCTTCATCCATAAGTATGTTACCATTTGTCATCAAATGAGATAATCTTACAAACTTCCCTTTTATCACATTATTATTATGTCTTTTGGAGGTCTAATGTCAGTTATCAAATGTGTGCACATGGGTAGTTTTTTGAAAAAAGTGTATCCACTCTGCCATTTGCTTCATGTAAAATAATTTCAGCATCCACAAAATAAGGGGTCTATATTAGAACATCGAACAGTCAAAATGTTGAGTGTTCTAATATCGAACCCTATGAATCGAAAATTTAGAACATCGAACATTCAGAACAGCGAATGTTTTTCCTAGGGAAAAAATTTGCTGTTTCATAACACATACGCACAACACAAGCACACCAAACAAACAGCAATTCACACACATACACCTAAACTCTTACACCTAACCCTACACTAAACTATACATACACCACTAACTATCCACTTACCTTAACCCAAACCCTAACACTAAGGTCCGTCACTATCACACAGTCACCTCACCCACGCCCTAACCCTAACTCACCTACCGCGTCCTAACCCTCATGTCCACACAATCGCACACTTACCTGACCCGCGCCCTTACCCTAACTCACCTAACCCGCCCTAACCCTCATGTCCACACAATCGCACACTTACCTGACCCGTGCCCTTACCCTAACTCACCTAACCCATCCTAACCCTCATGTCCACACAATCGCACACTTACCTGAACCCGACCAGTAACTTTCCACCACAGCGCTGAAAATGCCAAAGCAACAGAAACGGACAACCAAATTCTTTCCCTAGGAAAACATTTGGTTTTCTGTTTCTTCGATATTTTCAGCGTTCGCTGAAAACAGGTCGATATTAGAACACTCGACATTTTGAATGTTCAGTGTTCTGATATAGACCCAAAATAATTTACCCTGAAATGGAGGCTGAAAACAAAAAATTTAATATCTGCAGTCACACTGCTTATAAAGTCTAATTCGTTTTTTTTTTTACAATGCCACAAAAAATATGTCATCAGTGAAGAATGTTAGTATGAAATGAGTGTTATGTCAAGAAATTATGTTCCCACTGTGATAAATCTAGGTTAGCACATTCTGGAGTAGAAAGAAACAGATCACAAGGTATACTTGCTCCATTTTTGCCGAATTCCTCCAGTGCTTGAACTGTCTTCATGATCATAGGATCTTACTGCTTAAAAGATCTGGTTGAGGGACTGACATTTTTCCTGTAGAAATGACCTCATAGTTTTAACATCTACCATTTTATGGTGACCATAGTCACTGTGCTGTCATATTTATGCATGTATTGTCCCTCAAGTGTCCCATGTCTTGAGTAGCTGCAGTTTAACAGTACATAGGTCTGTAGTACTGCTGAAACAAATGTGAATGTGGGCTAAATGCTGTACTGCTTTTTTTTGCCCCCCCCTTGGGACATCATTATTTTCTACCCCAGCCCCCAGTGCCTCATGTGGGAATACCAGGTCTACCAGCTCATGTCTTACCTACAAAATTACTTCCAGTTTTACTGAGGCTGGTCACATAGCCGGCCTTAGGCATAGGCCAACTAGGCGGCCGCCTAGGGAGCCACTGTATGTAGCAGGGGTGCTTTTCCAGTGTTTATTTGGTGTATATAGACCAGGATGGGGGCACCATAGAGCCCTTTTGCCTAGGGCGCCAGTTGACCTAAGACCGCTCCTGGCTGGTCATAGAACCTAAAGGCATACTCAGGGTTTGACCATCTCCACTTTCATCCTTGGAGGGTTTTCTTTAAATGCTCTACCTACTCCCTGCCCTTCGTTGCATGCATGTTGGTTTGCCTGAGTGCAACTCCCCTCATTGGACCACATCTCCCATTAAAGGAGCATCATCGACGAACGTCTTCCCTGCACTTCATTAGTCACCCGATCTGCTAATTGAATTCAGGACAACTGGGCCATTGTTAGTGCTTTATCCCTGTATGTGACCCAAGTGGCTAAAAGCTGTACATCTTTTATATGGTATTAAAGTAGACTAATAATTTGTTATTGTAAATACTACTGTAACTGAATATTAATGTGAGCTAAATTTGTGAACTGAAATTTCTATTTGTACTATGTCTGGATGTCATCGTGGTCATTTGCCTGGTTAACAACACTAAATAATTAAGTAAATAAATCTTTACATCTTGAAAGCTGCTATTTAAATACTTGAATGTGAGTAAATATTTAACTGACTAAACATATAGTGAGGATATGTTTAAACAGAACTTGGAGTTGGTGCATAAGAGTAGCAGGTATCTTACAGTGCCAAATGATCAATGATTTGTGGGCATAGTATTTGAAATGTAAAGAATCTCTTTCTCTTTGTAGATTCAGTGGAAGGCCTTGATGCTCACACAGTAAATGGTTATGTAATTCATGATCTGGAGACCTCAACAGCGGTAGAAATCCCTTACCCAATGGGAGAAAACAAGCAAGTACAGGGAGGCCGAGCATTTCACCATGGGCGTTTCATTATGGGTCTCCGAAGAGTTGCGATGGCGGAATCAAAGTAAGGATTTGTATTTTTTAGATGTTTGTTACTGCATCGTTCATACATTTGTTGCTGTATGTGCTGTATAATTAACAAAGGGTTAAATATTTATAAATAATAGCAAAATGTTTCACAGTTAATTCTGCAAGTATGCAGTTGCTCTTTTCATTTGTAGCCTGGAATGTAGACTCAAACCTATTAACATCAAGCTGCTAAGTGTGGTTCCATACTTGATGTATACCTGTAGACAGATGTTTTACCAAGGGTTCACATTTCTTTTCTCTGGCTATCTCTACACAGAGCTAAAAAAGCATGTTGGAAATAAAAGTGGGCAGATTATTGTGGTGTAGTCTATGAACATCACTGATAGAAACAGTGACATCAGTGTATTTTTATGGTTCTTGTACCCCAGTCCAGCATAGGTGCACTGTCAGTGAATCCTAACCATGCATTGACTCCGTGTCAGGGCTCTGCAGTGAATACTAACATATCCTTGTGCATTGTCATCAGAATCAAAGTGATTCCTGACATGCCCTGGTGCAGTGTCAGTCCACTGTCTGTGCATCTTGATGTACCTTAGTGCAGTGTCAGTGCACTTCCAGTGAATCCTGATGCACTCTGGTGCAGTGTCACTGCCATGTCAGTGAATCCTAAATTACTCTGGTGCAGTGTCAGTACACTCTTCAGTGAGTACATATATTATTTAAGAAGACTCTGCAGACCATAGAGACACTGCTGTCCTAAACCTGTATTGCTCATGGTTTGCTGTGTATCTTCAATAAATTCTGAAGCAGTATTTAGGTGTTTGCCTTGCAGATGCAAGGTACAAGGTTGGATTCTCACTTTTGAAGGGGACATTGACTGGGCTTAAAATGTCTTACAAAGTCAGTTAGCCTAGTACTTACCTATGAACCTAGGAAGAGGGTGCAGGAACCAAAACTCCCTGAGTAGGCTTCTGTGCCACCAAGGCATTGAACAAGGTTTGAGTGAAGTCCTGCCATTCCTTTTGTGATCCATGGCAGCAGACATCATTTTAGTTTCTTTTTTGGCTTTAATGGAAAAGCTAAACTTGACTCTGCCACAGCTTGCTGTGAGGAAAATGTTAGCTTGTTTTTGCATTCTTGTATGTTGTATTTTTTCGTTGCCTTCTTCTGTTTTGTATAGTGTGTTTTATTTTCTTTACACTGTTTTACTTGTATTCTGCTTTTAATTGCATATTTAAAGCAGGAAAGAGAACACAGCTGTGTCTCCTGTGAGTCAGGCAGAAATTAGAACAGGCCAGTTAAGGTTAATCACTTGTGAACTGAGAGTGGAGCTAGGAACTAAGGGGTAAAATGAAACATTTCAAGGTTTTACTGGAAATGGTCACGCAGACTCTGCCACAACTTGTTGTGAGGAAAATGTTTGTTTTTTTCTTTCTTGTATTTTTGCATTGTTTCATTGCCTTCTTCTGTTTGCATATTGTGATTTATTTTCTTTACATTGTGTTTTACTTGCATTCTGCTTTCAAGTGTGTAGTTAAATTAGGAAAGAGACTAACAGATCTGCCTCTTGTGAGTCACACACAACTTGCGTTTTTCTCCCACTCTCCCACCCAGGTAGTGGTGTGTATTTAAACTCAGCTGTTTTTCTAGATGCCTGCCCCTTATTTTAATTTGACCGCGTATCTCTTTCCCCCTCCTATTTCATTGGTTGTTGTAAGCAAAAAATTATCATTTTTATGAAATAAGTCCCCTTCATCTACTTAAATTTATTGGCCATTTCACTGTACTTCATAGAACCAGAATACAAAGTGCCTGCCCCCTTCCAGTCTGTCTTGCTCTTTTAAAATTAGTGTCTCTCCACTTAGATAGCTAAAGCTTAACATTGCAACTGTTAGGATATTAGCCCATTTTTCCATCTTATCCTTAAAATCTGCAACATGTGCTCCAAGACCATCAATTACTGGGGAGCCCACATTCAACCTCTCAGTAGTCATCTTGGGATTAGTGCTTCTGTTTTGCTCCTGGTGAGAGAAGGACCATAGGGACATTTCCTGGAGACTGTCAGTCACCGGAAAGCCTAATAACTTCTTAGTAGCTGCCAGCTCCTGGTGAGAATAACAGTGTGCACTGATTCCTGACTGTTAATGGTTAGGCAGTGAGTGTCTATATTTGACCATCCTGGTTGTGGTTGTTATTCAAGGCATCTACCAGTAAAAGGCTACAATATGCATATAGACCCCCGCATCATCTGGGACAAGACTGTGGATGACCAAATAGCCTGTGGCCTGCTTCTCATCTTGGGATTGGTGCTAACATTTTGCTTCTGGTGAGAGAAGAAGCAAAAGGCCATTGTATCCTAGCAGTATTAAGCTTTGGTGAGTCCAGCACTAGTAGTAGCCAGGCAGTAGCCATTCAGGCAACTCCTCTTTTTTCATCATTTTTGATAAGCTAATTCTTTCTTTCCAGTAAGTACTGCTTGATTTGCTTCTAACTTCAGAGTATCTGCCTAAATACTTCATCCATAAATTATCAGGGTCTACTTATTAGTTTCCCCTCAACTGTTTGACAGTGCCTGTATAGATGCAGACACCTTGAGTTGAAATTTTTCTTGTAAAAGCACCATTAAAATTTCACCAATACCTAGTTGCACACAGGACAAGCACTGCCCCCAGAGCGGCAAACCAGATACTGCTGACATTACTTTATATTCTCACTCCAGCTGTTGAATCAGTAAAAAAGGGTCTGTTGCCACATATATGAACTTTCCCACTATATCTGTTACCAGCTTGGTGGATACGGGCATCCTGAGACAAAGTAGAAATTGTCTCATGTTTACTGACAACCAGTTAATTCTCAAACAAACGGATATGGTATGTGAGAGATATATTGACACAATGTCAGTGGAGGCAAAGCTCTCACATAAAAGTACTCCTAATGTCAGTAAGGCTGTCAGTATTACACACACACTGCACCCATCACACACAATTCAAAGCAGACATATAGAGCCACATATGCTGAGATACTTAAATGTAACTTTCTCAAATGCCAAAGACCTCCTAGATGAAGTATACATAACAAATACCCTCAGCAGACTAGAATGCACTCTTTCAAAACAACACCCACATCAACACATACAGACACATCACATGGAGTCTCTGTTCTAAACCTTTAAGGCAAGCCACTACATAATTGAACATTCTGGTCATTAGAGACTCCATTGTGAGGCACACTGATGTCCCTGTCACCAGGATGAGTAAGGAAAAAGTCACAGTCAGTTGCTTATCAGGGGCCAGGGTCCATCATATTATGCATGCACTCAGGTCATTGGACCACATGTACCAGTATGACTCAGTCATAATCCATGTGGGTGTAAATGACCTGAGATGTACCTCCCTAGACTATATGAAGAGAGACATCATGGAGCCATCAGAATATGTGTCCCAGGCTGGTATGAGCCTAGCACTGAACAGCATTTTACCTTCTCCACGGGTGATGCCACAATACAAACAAAAGATGACTGGCTTTAATATTTGACTGAGTTTCTGGTGTCATTCTAAGGGGTGCAGTATTTGTCGGCATGGAAGAAGATGGTCAACAAACCTCACTGTTTTACCTGGGATGGTCTGCACCTCTCCCCTCTAGGCTTTTGAATATTAGTTAAAGCATTGTCCTTCCCCATAGTGACTTTTTTAGACAATGCCAAACTGAAAGTACTTCTAACATAGCACCTAAAAACCAAGAAAATCTAAAGGTGTTACTTCTCAATCCTGGGAGTCTAAACAAAAAACTCTGTAGAAGCTGTGTTCATCCTAGAGAATGTTGACATCTGTGCAGTCATTGAGACCTAGTTTAAAACCTTGGACAGCACTCCAACAGTGCCAGGTTATAATGCCTTCCACACATTTAGACCAGCTACTACACAGACAAGGACTTAAGGTGGAGGTGACACAATTTACATAAAAAATAAATATATCTCAAGGCTGGTCAAACAGGACAATGCACTTGAGCTTCTCCAAGTTCAAATCACCATAGGCAAAATCCAGTCCACTTCCTTGTAAGTTATAGGTCCCCTCTATGACACAGGAAACCCATACCATGTACTTAAATTTATTGGAAACACTCACCATCCAAACCAATACCATATTCATGGGCAACTTTAATTATCCTACTGTTAACTGGGAATCATATATAACACCAAACATACAGGTGCAGAGATTCCTGGATTTTGTAAAAACAAGCTCCCTGGACATGATTGTCAGTATACTGATCAGAGGTGTAACCATAATGGATCTGGTCCTCACTGATGTGGGAGAGTAGTTGCACACCCCTTAGTGTAATGTCTTCTGTGGTAAGGTCAGGCCACAGAATGGTCTCCTTTAAAGTAAAAATAAAATCTGGAACTCCAGCTAACCCTGGAATATAAAATAACTACTCTAAGGCTAACTTCCTACTATTAAGTGATAACCTGACAAAATTTCAAGCCCCCATAAACCCTGAGAACACACTGTCTATGTGGAACTGTTCATAGAAACCCTATACAAACATGGTAATAGCTGGATAGAGGTAGCCATACCCACCAGGAAGAAGTACAGAACTAACTAAAAAAAAAAAGCCACTCTGATAGAATCACAACAGTAGGCTACATAACAGAAGGAAGAAAATCATGACAAAAATTAGGAGGTGCAGCACTCACCAGGATAAAAGCACTCTCATCAAACTAAACACATACCTCAGAAGACAAATAAAGTCTACCAAAATGAACTTTGAGGTAAATTTGGCCTCCCAGGCCAAGGACAACTACAAGGCATTCTTTAGCTATGCCTGCAACCTCAAAGGCAATACACAATCGTGTGCAGAACTCATTGTTAATGGAATCATCTGTACTGAGACAGGATATGTAGCAAACCTACTGGCCAACAAATTCAGCTCCAGCTTTACCCCTCCCTCCACCTCGACCTTCCCTCAGGAAATACCATCAAATATAACTTGCCCTGCTATCACTAGGGAGCAGGTCCTTAATGCTATCTCTAAGACCAAGAACACTGCATCAATGGGCTCAGACAGTATCCCAGGATGCAAAAAAAAGATGGTAACCTCACCGTCACTGTTATGTTGAAGAAAGTAGCTGCTGGCTCACTTGAATAAGGGGTCAAACGAAGATCTTATTGTATAAATGTAGAGTTTAATAAACACCAACCACAAAATAAACATACACTTTTACAATATTTAAGCGCTTTCATCTGCGTATTGCAGACTTCATCAGAACAGCTGATCAGTACGCTTATCAATCCATTTAAAATCTTTTAGGCGCCAATCTGATCACCATTTTTAAAGAGCCCTTACACCATTATACTCTATGTACAAAATTATACAATATATGAATCTATAATAGCTGTATACCCAAGATCACTTAATTATAATACATTTCACAAACAGTCTTAGCTAAAATATATTATTAAAACCATATTATTCTATATAATAACTAATATAAATTTCAAACACTTATATTAAAAAATATATATACAAAATTATAAATGATATTGCTAATAAAAGAAAGGGTTTTATTGAGATAGATTCATTAATACCCGGTTCCCTGGTTGAATCTGTTAATACTTGCCACATACTTTCTTTTTACTTAAAAGTACCTTAAAATTACCTCCTCTGCTGGATGTAACAATTTTGTCACAATGGCAAACTTAAAACTATGTTGTTCACCATTCTTTTCAATATGCCTACATAGCGCATTTGTATGATCATGTACCCTAATTCTATACATATGCTCATACAGTCTTCTCTTAAATTGTCTCTCAGTTTTGCCTATATAATAGGCGGAGCATAATGTACAGCTAGCCAAATAAATAATATTTTTACTATTGCAATTCCCCTTTCTGAATCTAATATGTCTTATTTATATCATGTAGTCTAATTCCATCATTTTTATGAATCAAACAACACTGTTTACATGCTCCACATTTAGTAGTAGCTTTGCTATCATGGGTTCGTAAATCATTCGTATTGTTCCCTATTTTCAACAACCTCTTAATATTCATGCCCATTTTGTACACAAAACATGGTTTCTCCCCTAGTATATCTTTAATCTCCTCTGCAACTATTAAATTGTTCCAATATCTGTAAATGATATCCATTACATTTTTCACATGGGGAGAATATGTTAATGTGCAAACTTTATTTATGGGTGTGTTCTTTAATTTTCCTTCATTTTGTTTAGTAATATCTTGTCCAGTTCCTAAAACTAAATGTGGAGCATGTAAACAGTGTTGTTTGATTAATGAAAATGATGGAATTAGACTACATGATATAAATACGACATATTAGATTCAGAAAGGGGAATTGTAATAGTAAAAATATAATTTATTTGGCTAGCTGTACATTATGCTCAGCCTATTATATAGGCAAAACTGAGAGACAATTTAAGAGAAGAATGTATGAGCTTATGTATAGAATTAGGGTACATGATCGTAAAAATGCGCTATGTAGGCATATTGAAAAGAATGGTGAACAACATAGTTTTAAGTTTGCCATTATGACAAAATTGTTACATCCAACAGAGGAGGTAATTTTAAGGTACTTTTAAGTAAAAAAGAAAGTATGTGGCAAGTATCATATATTGTATAATTTTGCACATAGAGTATAATGGTGTAAGGGCTCTTTAAAAACGGTGATCAGATTGGCGCCTAAAAGTTTTTAAATGGATTGCTAAGCGTACTGATCAGCTGTTCTGATGAAGTCTGCAATACGCAGATGAAAGCGCTTAACAAATATGGTAAAAGTGTACGTTTATTTTGTGGTTGGTGTTTATTAAACTCGACATTTATACAATAAGAAGATCTTCATTTGACCCCTTATTCAAGTGAGCCAGCAGCTACTTTCTTCAACATAACAGTGATGGTGCGGTTGCCTTCTTTTTTTGCATTTTTGGTGTTGCGGTGCTACACTAGACAGATTACAGTATCCCAGGATGCCTTCTAAGTATTTATTTATTTATTTATTCAGTTTGATGACCAGGGAGGTCCACTGGGCTTGGGGAGACCGTTTTCAGTGGGGGCTCGGGGAGAAAAGGTCCACAATACAAAGTTTAATTACATGCATCTTGCCCTCACCAAGAATGATACCACAATACAAAGACAAGATGATCAGCTTTAACAATTTGCTCAAGTACTGGTGTCATTCTAAGGGGATCCAGTGTCTGTCTAGTAATAAGCGACCAGGATGTTCCCGCGGTCGGGGTTTACCACAGCTGATGCACAATACTCTCTTTCACCAATAAGTCCACAGTTGTTACGTTCACCAATAAATCCACGCTGAAGAAAGTTTCTTCAAAGTTCCACAGCAATAATGGATATTTATTCTTTAAAAACAGACACGAAAAAACACAGTCTACAGTTCAACAGTTTACCCGGGTTTCGTCCGCCAAGACGAACTTCATCAGAATGAATAGTCTAATTACTCCTTCCCTTACATACACAGGTCCACCCAATTATCCAATTAAATCATTATTAAACGTACTACATTAATCAACTTAACTAAAAATGTATACAAATGTAAATAAACATAATAAATGTAAAGCACATATATTACTTTGTAAAACTAACTTTCATATGAAATTCATATGTTTAAATAAAAAAGTTACAAAAATTTATAAAAATAAAGTCAATCTATATTCTTAATAATATTATATTCAAATGATATGATGTATAATATCCATAAATATTTTTCTTCAGTATATATGTGTATATATAATACAATACCCTTGTTCTGTTAAGGCCATTGAGTATTAAATATATGTATATGTAATGTAAAATGACTTATACCACTTTATTTATCACTCCTTTTGATTTCCATAAGTTGTGATATGTTGTAATATACATAAAAAATGGCAAATTGATTTTACCTCCCTGGTTACTGATTTTAACATTGAAATATATTAAACTACATTATGACCTACCCTTGATATGATTCTTCATTAGAATAGGTTTGATGGTACAATATTCATTCAACCCTGGCCAATTATGGGCATTCAATAGAATCTGCCATCTTAATTCCTGCACATCCAAATCATATTTTGTGTATCTTCCCTGTGCATCATATGGTATATGATCAATGACACAAAATTTAAACTTATGGTTTGCGTATAATTGAATATGTCTAACTAGGGCATTCGTGGTTTTCATGTGCTGGATATCTAGAAGGTGTTCTTTAATTCTACTCCTAAATTTTCTACAAGTCTTACCTATATAAAATTCTTTGCAATGTTGACAAAGTGCTACATATATAACATTTGAAGTATGACAATCAAAATGCCCTTTGATTTTAATATTGTGCAAGTTTACCCTAAGTTTATCCTTTGTGTCATTGATGTACTTACATGTTGTACATCTTCCACATTTAAAATTGCCTATGGGTCTATTAATTTTGTGTCTCTTTACTTCCATATTATTCTCAAAATATTCTTTGAAAGATGTGTCCTTTTTATATACAAACTTAAAAGGTCCTTGAAATATTTGTGCCATAATATTATCATTAATAAATAATCCCCAATTTCTTTTAATGATATTCTTTATAGTTTGAGAAGAGTCATCATATACAGAGATATAAAGGGGTATCTGATCTTTATTTTCGTTGTTCATATTACTAATTTCTTTGTTATAGCCATAACGTAGTATGGCCTGATATATTCCTACATCTCTCTTGTTTTTAACTTCCTGTTTGATTGTTTCACATAAAATCTTTGGGTAACCCCTAATTAAAAACATATTTTCCATAAATTCCAATTCTTGGGTAAAATCCCCTTCTTCACTAATCATTCTGGCCGCCCTGACCATCTGACCCTTTACCACTCCCTTTTTCTGGTGGTCAGGGTGCCAACTGTCATAGTGGAGGTAAGAATTTGAAAAGGTCGATTTTCTATGAATGTTTGATTTGAGCTGTCCACTATTCTTATCATATGTTAACTGCACATCCAAATATGAAATATTTTCGTAACCAATATGATATGTGAATTTCAAAAATCGAACATTATGATTTATATATTCAAGAAAAGTTTTTAATGCCATTTCATCATTGTCCCATACTATAAAAATATCATCCAAAAATCTGGAGTATATTTTAATGTGTTGTTGAAATGGACTTTTGAAAACATAATTGTGCTCCCAATATGTCATTATTAAATTTGCATACATGGGGGTACATGCTGCCCCCATGGCAACTCCATCAATTTGTTTATAATAATTTCCTTCGTAATATAAAAAATTATTGTTGAGTACAATATCCATAAGGCCAATCAATGTATTGATTTTTGTCTGGTCGAATACTTTAGATTCAAAAAGCTGCTCTTCTAGCCAGATCAATCCTATGTCATGTGGTATTGATGTAAAAAGATTACATACATCTACTGTAACTAGTATGTATCCATCATTCATCTTGAATTGGTTCATCATTTTAAGGAAGTCCCAAGAATCCCTGGTTATATAAGGAAATTTAGCCATACTTTGTTTAAAATGATGGTCCAGATATTGACTAATGAAACATGTTTTGTTTCTCTTTCCATCCACTATTGGTCTAAATTGTAAATTATTGAGGCCTTTATGAATCTTTGGTATGCCAAATATTCCACTAATAACCGGGAAGTCATTTTTCAAATATTCATATTCATCTTCCATGATTTCACCTTGCATTAACATGTCTTCCAATAAATTATCAATTCTTTTATGAGCAATGTTAATTTCATTTAAGCTTATTTCAGAATAAGATTTGCTCAATAACATAGTAGTCATATAGGAAATGTAATCCCCTTTGTCAGTTATAACAACACCACTGCCTTTATCCGGCCTCATTATCCTGATGTCTTTAAGGTTTAATATATATTTCAATATTTCTTCTTCATTTTCAGTCATATTACTATGTATAGGTTTTTTATATTGTTTGAAAAATTCCCTAATGTCCATTTCAACCCGTTTTTCAAATGTAGCTATTTTATCATTCATAGAAGGGTTAAAAACACTAGGTTTAGTCAAATCATGACATGTATTACTCCTACTATCATGTATATTACCATCATAGAATATTTTTAAATTTAATTTTCTACTAAATAATTTTAAATCAATAATTGAACCAATTAATTTCCCTTTACGACAAGGTACAAAATTAAATCCTCGTGAAAAAAGGTTAGCATGTTCACTATTTAATTCATGTTTAGAATAATTGAATATTTTGTAATCCCCATAAGTATTAGTTATTATATTGGGATTACTTAAAAATTCTTTGTCTATTGGTTCAAAATTATTAGTTAAAATACATTGATTAACCTTATCCAAATAATTATCCACATTCAAATCAATGTGGAAATTGATGGGAATAATGTTTTCATAATTTTCCAAAAGTTCATTAATTTCATAATTTTTATTAATATTCTTGCCATTGCTTATTGTGGTTTCTACTGTATTAACCATTTTATCATTCATTTCATTTGCTAAATTATATGTTGAATCAGGGTAGTCATGTGTAGTTAAATTCAGTAAAATTTGATCTTCCTGATATACTTTATTTATTTCTTGTTTCGTTTCACCTTGATTGGTACTTGTAAAAAGTATTTCTTCAATATCATTATTATTTACTTGTTCATTCACATATACAACATAATTCTCTTCATTTATATTATTGTTGACTTGCATATGATTTGTGTTGACATTATATTCATTGCAACGTACACCATCTATTTCTATGGATCTGTTACATACATAACCATCCTGTGAATACAGGCCTGATGTAATGTATTCATTCATATTATCACATTCCATTGATGATATATTATCAAAATTATTAAAATTACTATCATACTGTTTTTCATAAATGGAAAATAAATCATATTCACTGGATATATCATTAACATTTGGTTCTTGCTGTGTATGTGGGTTGAATACATCAAGTACATGTGTGTAACCGAATGAAGTTCATTAAGTTCATTACTGTGTTTAAACAAACCTTGTACTTGATGTCGTTGACGTAATCCCAAAGTTTGTGTATCGATCGTATCACTCATGTCCATGGGTGTATGAACATAATCTAAAGTTCGGTACAAGGATGGATTCTTCACTTGCGACTCTTCCACCCGGCTTTCGCATTGTTCGCCGATAAAAAATCTCTTTTTGGTCTAGCCCCCATATTTCTATATTCATCATCTACATGCCTTGTTCCGCGGTTGAGGAGCCTTTCCGAACGCCTGACTCCTTCATCTGCATAGTTAGCATTATGTTCATTGAGGCCATTGTGTTGGAGATCTTCGTTGTCGGAAGTGATGTCATATACTTCCTGTCTCTGTCGTGTTCGTTCCACATGCTTATCGTTACCATGGTCACGATGATTACGTTTCGATTTGGGATAAATTTCACCCATTTCATATCTTTTGGTATCTCTTGTGATTTTATTACATTTTTTGTTGTATAAAATATCACAACTGGAATCAATATCTTTGATGATAGTAGTATAATTCGTGTAATAACTATCAAAGGAAGGATCTTGACTGATGTTCTGGTTAAGTATGTCCAGTTCGTTAAGCATGCTGTCTATTCTCAAGTTGTTGTATTTAATCATGATTTCCATCATTTGTATTCCGGTGTTATTGAACAGTTCATGTAACTCATCAAGCATGCATTCGTTATTGTCACAGCCATTTGGATATTTCCAAAGCCGTAATCCTTTGGGAACCATGTGCAAGTCTATGTTTTTCTGTAAATAGCTGTTCTCTAATTGCACTCGCTTATATTTAAATAGTTTCACTTCAAAAGTTCTTAACATTTCATGCATAGCATTACTTTGTTTCACTGGTTGAGGTTTAAATGTACTGTTCGTTGTATTAAATGAAAAATGATTTTCACGCCAAGTTTTATGATGTAAAATGTTTGTGACACAAGTAGTTTCCCCATTAATACACTTACCTTGCGTTAATGTTATCGGGGATTTCGGTGTAACCTGTGTGAGAGGTAGTCCAAGAGAATCATCCACTGCTTTGATGTTATCGTGGCTGTCTTTATTTAATAATTTTTGAATGAGAGCCGAATGCTCTCTCAGTTGTGCATTAATCTGCTGGAGTAATACTTCGGTGTCCACCGGAACCACCTCGTCTTCCATAAAGACACAAAACCAAGATGAAATACAAACTAGTAATAAGCGACCAGGATGTTCCCACGGTCGGGGTTTACCACAGCTGATGCACAATACTCTCTTTCACCAATAAGTCCACAGTTGTTACGTTCACCAATAAATCCACGCTGAAGAAAGTTTCTTCAAAGTTCCACAGCAATAATGGATATTTATTCTTTAAAAACAGACACGAAAAAACACAGTCTACAGTTCAGCAGTTTACCCGGGTTTCGTCCGCCAAGACGAACTTCATCAGAATGAATAGTCTAATTACTCCTTCCCTTAAATACACAGGTCCACCCAATTATCCAATTAAATCATTATTAAACGTACTACATTAATCAACTTAACTAAAAATGTATAAAAATGTAAATACATTTTTTGCATTTTTGGTGTTGCTGTGCTACACTAGACAGATTACAGTATCCCAGGATGCCTTCTAAGTATTTATTTATTTATTTATTCCAGTTTGATGACCAGGGAGGTCCACTGGGCTTGGGGAGACCGTTTTCAGTGGGGGCTCGGGGAGAAAAGGTCCACAATACAAAGTTTAATTACATGCATCTTGCCCTCACCAAGAATGATACCACAATACAAAGACAAGATGATCAGCTTTAACAATTTGCTCAAGTACTGGTGTCATTCTAAGGGGATCCAGTGTCTGTCTGCCTGGGATGATATGTTGGAAAAGCCACACTGCTTCACAAGGGATGGCTTACACCTGTCACCACTGGGCTTCCGGATATTGGCTAAGGCTCTTGCCACCCCCATAGTGCCTTTTTTAGGCAAGGCTCAAAAGACAAACCCACCTCCTTAGAAAACAAAAATGGAAAAAAACTAAGGGTAATGCTGCTCAATGCCAGAAGTCTAAATCTCAAGATGCAGGCACTTGACGCACTCCTCAGCATGGAGAACATCGATGTCTGTGCAGTAACTGAAACCTGGTTCAAGGCTCCTGAGATACCAGGCCATACCTCGTATCATGCTTTTCGGCCCCAAAACCCGGGCCGAACCACAAAGGGAGGGGGAGTGTCCATATTCATAAAGGACACCCACACCTCCAGGTTAGTAGCAACACATGAAGCATCAGAGACCATACAGGTGCAACTAACCATAGGCAAAACTGCTATACAACTGGTAGCATGTTACAGACCACCCCACCCCCAATCTCAAGAAACCCATTCAGCCTTCCTGAAGACATTGGAGGATATGAATGTATCGCAAAATACCATCATACTGGGAGACTTCAACTACCCAAACATAGATTGGGTACATTATTCTAGCCCTAATACCCTAGCCCAAAGGTTCCTGGAATTCATAAATTCAAATGCACTGGAACAACTAGTCACCTCTCCCACTAGGGGAGATAATATACTAGACCTGATCATCACAAACATGGGGACAAAATGCTCCACACCGGAAGTATACCCCTCACTAGTGAGATCTGACCACAAACTAATCACCCTGGATATACATATCCCACCTCCACCCCAGCACAAAAGACCACAGTGAAAAACTTCTCAAAAGCAGACTTCACTCTTCTTAAGACTGAGATGGTATCCTTTAAGCCCACTGTGCCAGTGGATACCACATCCCACAATGCCGAATCCTTCACAAATGCTTTCTATGGACATCTCCAAGAATGCATGGATCATGCAATCCCAAACAAATCCAAGTCCCTCTCCACCAAATGTAAGCGTCCTGTCTGGTGGACCTCAGCCATAAACAAATTGTATAACAAAAGAAGGAAGCTACTGCACGTCAGAGCGAAATCCCATGAAGGAAGACATCTCTGATCAACATTAGCAGAAAACTACGTTCTCTCATAAAAACATCCAAGGCAAACTTTGAGAGAAAAATCGCTAAGGACACTAAAGATAACCACAAAGCCTTCTTCAGCTATGTTAGAAACCTGGGCGGAAACCCTCAGATATGCTCAGAGTTGGTTCACAACAACAAAAATACACTGAACCCACAGATATTGCTAACATTCTGGCTGACAGGTTCAGTGCAAATTTCTCGCCTCCTTCACCCCCAAAAGAAGAAATACTTATCCCAGCTGAATGTAATCTCCCTGTCATCTCAGATGTCCAAGTGAGAACCGCCCTAAACAAAGCAAAAAACACAGCATCAATGGGACCTGACGGTATCCCGGGGTGCGTGTTACGTGAACATCAAGAGGAGCTAAACCCACACATAAAAATGCTATTTAACCTTAGCCTTACTTCGGGATATGTACCTGAACACTGGCGTACAGCAACAGTGGTCCCACTCCACAAGGGGGGTGCCTCTCCAGACCCTGGAAACTACCGCCCCATAAGCTTGACTAGCCTGGTCTGCAAAGCTATGGAAAGAATCATTATGGAACTCATAAACGGAGACATAGGGGACCTACAGACGTTTGACCCCACCCAGTTCGGCTTTGTAAAGGGCAGATCCTGCCTTTTAAACCTGGTTGACTTTTTCGAAACAGTCACTAGAGCCATTGATGAGGGCAAAGCAGTCCATACAGCATACCTGGACTTGGCTAAGGCCTTCGACACAATACCCCACTCAGGCATCATAGATAAGCTAAACAGCTTTAAAGTAAACCCTTATGTCACTAGATGGGTTGCAAACTGGCTAAAGGACAGAACCCATAAAGTTAAAATCGCTGGAGCAATGTCAGACTCAAAGCCAGTCACAAGTGGTGTCCCACAGGGATCTGTCCTGGGACCCCTCTTGTTCGGCATTTATTTCTCAGATGTTAAAGCAAACATGGGAGGGCTGTGGCTGACAAAGTTCGCAGATGACTGCAAACTAGGTGCCATAGTCGATACACCAGCAGATACACACATCCTACAAAAGGCCTCACTGAAACGGACAACTGGTGCCGTAGTCATGGCCTTAAACTAAATGCCAAAAATGTATAGTTATCCCTTTTGGAAAAACAAAGTACCCACAAATTATCACATAGACAGCAACCCACTGAGTACGGAAAAAGTAATCAGAGACCTAGGGACCCAAGTAGACAGCGACCTCTCATTTGACACCCACGTTGCCAAAGTGGTTAGAAAAACACTCTACCTTGCACACCTCATCATGAAGGGTTTCCACATCCAGATCCAAGGATGTCATTGTACCCCTATATTCCTCCCTCATCAGACCCATGATTGAGTACAATGCCCCATTTGGTATGTACCTCACCCGGCACTTGCAACAGCTGGAGAGACCACAAAAGTACCTCACCAAAAGGATCAAGGGTCTCCAACATATGTCTTATTCTGCCAGACTAAAGAAACTTCAGCTCTATTCAGTAGCATACCATCTGCTCAGAGGTGATCTCTGCCTGACGTACAAGGCCATGTCCAATCAGGATCTGATGGACATGCTCCACCTCAAAAAATCCAAATCCATCAGGACCACGGGAGCTAAAGACTTAAACCTCGGCACAAGTATGAATAGGACATGCTGGAGGGATAGATTCATAACCCAGAGGCTTCCCATGCTTTGGAACAGGATCCCAGTTCGTATTAGGCAGAGCCCCTCACTGACTCTCTTCAAGAGAAATCTTGATGAGTGGATGGGAGATCGTAAGTTTACCCCAGGGGTCACATCTGTGTCACTGCTAGACAGGGGCACAGTAAACTAATTCTATTATATAAGGGGACCTTCACTGTGTCACTACTAGACAGAGGCACAGTATTCTAGATTTTATCTGTACATTTTTGTACCATTTCATGGGGCGGCAAAAGCCACATCACTATGACTAGGCTTACAAATGCCCCAGGGCAGATAGCGTAGTACTATACTATGAAACTATGATTAATTACAAAGAAAGTTAGGATTACAAACAACAGGTAGCTTTCAAAAGAGAAAAAGAGAAAAAAATATTTACAGTTCAGTTCCACTGGGCTTAGGGAGCCTACTTTCAGTGGAGGCTCAAGGACAAAAAGCTCCACAATACAAAGTTTAATTACATTAATGCTTTCTGTGGAGGCTCGGGGAGAAAAGCTCCACATTACAAAATTTAATTACAATGATTAATTACAAAGGAAGTTAGGGTTGCAAACAACAGGTAGCATTCAAAGGAGAGAACAAAATATATACAGTTTAGTTCAGGAGTAAAAACAGGCATATAGTATCATGGCTAGATTTTGCTGTTTGGTTACATATATATTCAACAATTTAAAGTGAGGTTAGGAAGGTAAGAAGGTTAGCCTGGAGTAAAGGGGGGGGAGCTTGAGAGGAATGGGTGGAAGAGTAATTTCATTTCCTGTTTAGATAGAGGTAAGAATGAAGTTGAGTTTTGAAGTTATTAAGGTTGTCACAGGTCCTCAGTGTAGGGCAGAGCATTCCATTTTTAGCTAGGGAATAAGATAGCAGAAGCTGCCGAGCTGGGCGCTTGGGTTTATGGACGGTGATAAAGTTTTGGTGGGTAGATCTAAGGGGTCTGAGATGGTTATAAGGTTGCAGAATATTGGACAGTGCAGGGCAGTTAGTAGGTTGGAACAATAATTTGTGGGCTGTGGTGATTTGGTGAAGGTCAAGTAGATTGGTGAGTTCAAGCCAATTTAGTGAGTGTAGGGAGGTGCAGTGATGAGAGGAGGATTTGGCATTTGTGGTGAATCTGGCTATTTTATTATAACATACTTCCAGTTTGGAGGTGAGTGTGGAAGATAAATTATTGAGCAGAGGAGCGCCATACAGTAGAGAGGGAAGTAGATAGGTTGTGGCAAGAGTTAGTCTGCTGGAAGGAGAGAGGAAGTGGTTGTTTCTGTAAAGTAGGCCTAGTTTTATGTGGGTTTTCTTGATATTTAGCTGGATGTGATTGTTAAATTTTAGGTGTTCATCAATGGTTACACCTAGACGTTTGGCGGAGAACGACCTCGATAATGGAGTTGTTAAGGCTGGTGATTTGGAGTAAGTTTTTGTCAATAGGGAAGGATTTTGAGGGAGAGAATAGAAGGATCTTAGTTTTGTTGGCATTTAGTGAGAGGTGATTTTGGAGCATCCAGTTTTCGGTGGTTGAGAAGGCAGTTTGTGTTAGAAGTTGGAGATCTTGTAGGTTAGAGGCATAACAGATCAAAGTGGAATCATCAGCGTATTGCACAATTTTGGTATTAGGTATGACTTTGTGGAAGTTGTTAATAAAGATATTGAATAGCAATGGGACAAGAATGGAACCTTGGGGTACTCCAGTGGGGGTAGGGAGGAAAGTGGAGGTGGCCTGGCCCCATTTCACGGCTTGGGATCTATCAGAAAGATAGCTGGAGAACCAGGAAAGAGTTTTTTTGGGAGAGGTTGAGGTTAGACAGATGATTTATTAGGTGACTAGGTGACTATGGGAGATGGTATCGAAAGCTTTAGATAAGTCCAGCAGAACAGAGGATACCATATTACCCCAGTCATGAGCTAAATTGACAGAATGTAAGAAGGAGAGAAGGGCGGAGTTGGTACTGTGTCCTGGATAGAAGCCATGTTGGGTAGGGGAGAGTAGTTGGTGTTTGGTAAGGAACGGCAGGAGCTGCAGGTGGATACATTTTTCAAGAAGTTTGGAGAGTGGGGAAAGGATGGCTATGGGGTGGAAATTGGAGGTGTTACGGTTTTTGCCATCCTTGTGAAGTGGAAGAATAAATGCAGAACACCATAGTTTGTGTACATAGGATTCAAGTAATGATCTATTGATCAGGATGCTGGTAGGCAGAGCAATACTGTCAGAGGCTATTTTTAGGAAGGAGGAAGGAATACTGTCAGGGGCATTGGAGCAAGGTTTTAGTTTAGCGAGAAGTTTCTTTATTAGGTTGGTGGAGATGGGTTTGAGTTCAAAAGTAGGGGGGGGAGGAGGGAGGGGAGGATTGAGCAATAGGAGGTGGAGGGTTACTGTTGGTAAAGGTCTTGGTTAGCTCAGTAATAGAAGAGGTAAAGAAGGTATTGAACATTATGGCAATTTCAAGGTCAGATTTGCTGGTGTCAGGGCAAGGGTTGTTTCTTGTACCAGGCCTAAGGAGGGAATTAATAGAGTTCCAGAATTGTTTGGGGTTTTTTGTGTGATTTGCTTGTAGTTTAATGTAGTAAGACTTTTTGTCTTTAATGACTTGTTTTTTTGGCTAGGTTTCTCAGCTGTTTATATTTAAGTAAGATTTCTGGCTGTTTATAATGGAGGTAAGCTTTCCAGGTTTTATCTCTTTGCAGCATAATTTTTTGGTGTCTTTGGTGAGCCATGGGGTGGTCTTTGTTTTAACTCTTTTTGTTCTTATTGGTGCTAGGGAGTTAAGGACAGTTATGAATGTAGAATTGAAGTAGTCAACGGCTGCATCTAAAGGAAGAGTTTTTAAGGGGTTCCAGTTACTTAGCTTAAGGGAGTCAGAGAAAGTAGGGTTAAAGTTAGAGAGGTTACGGGTATGAATGAAGTGGTGGGAGTGTGGGAAAATGGGTGTAGCCCGATGGATGAAGGCAGGGAGATGGTCTCCTAATGGGTCAGGAATGACACCAGATTTTACGACTTTGTTAGGATGGGATACTAGCATCCAGTCTAGTATGGAGCCTGGGGGGTTGTTTTTGTTAGGTCTAGAAATAGAGGTCGTAAGTTGAGTAAAGTTAAATAGCTTGATTGACATGGTGGGATTAGAGTGAATAATTTTATTCCAGTCTATATTTACATCTCCCATGATGTAGGTTTCTAGCTTAATATTAGAGGAGGTCCAGGAGAGGATGTCTTCCAGGGTATTAGTGTTATTACCAGGAGGAATATAGAGGGAAATGATACAAATGCTTTTATGGTTGTTCACTTTTAGTAGGCCAGTTACAAGTTCAGCATTATTGAAAGAAGGAATGGGATTAGGATATGGAGTGATGGAAAAGTGGTTGGAGTAGATTAGGGCTACACCACCACCTCTTCGATTTTGGTGGTCAGAACGGAGAGATAGAAATCCAGGAGGAAGGAAATCAGAGTAGCTTATGTGAGGTTTTAGCCAGGTTTTGGAGATGGCTACAAAGTCAGGTGCGGTGTGATTGAGCCAGGCGTGAAAGTGGATTAATTTATTCTTTACTCTTTGGGCATTGATGGTGAGGAATTTGAGGTATTTATTGGTGGATTTGTTGTTGCTGTTAGGGTGGTTTGCAGGAGAGTAGTTTGGTCCTGGATTGGGGTGAATGTCACTGGCTAAGCAAAGGTGCATGAGAAGGGGAATACGTTTATTTTGTTTACACTTAGATAAAGGTGGCTGGTAGAGAATAGGTGTAGGCTTGCAGTATTTAGTGGAGCTTGGGAAAAGTTTTACTTTTAAGAGAAGGATAGTGTGGGAGGGAACTAAGGAGGCTGAGATGTTGTGGAAATGGGCTGTGAGGGGGGTGGGGATGAAGTAGTGATGGGTGTAAATGGATGTTGGTGTAGGAGGTGGCATGGTAAAGGGGTAGTAGAAGAAGGATGAGGATATATGTTGAGGTGAGGAGGTGAAGAGGAAGAGTGAGCATGGTAGTTGAAGTCTGTCAGAAGTGATAAAGGGGAGGGTAATGAGAAATAAGGTGGGAGGGGGTGTGGTAGTGAGAGTTAGGTTGGTTGGAGGGAGGGTGGAAGAACAGTGTTTGAGGATTGGCTGGTGGAGAGGGAGGGGTTTTAGGAGGAGAATAAATGGAGGAGTACTGGGGTGGGTAGGAATTGGGGGCATGGTAGGGGAGCAGAATGAGCCCGCAGGGTGAACAGAGCGGGATAGAGCAGCAGAGCAAGAGAGACCAGCTGAAAAAGTATCAGCCACTACTGTTCACAGTAAAGGTAAGTAGGTTATTTGGTGGAAGACTATGAGGAAAAAGTATAACTTTTATGTAAGAACAAAAGAAAAACAAATACAGAGAGCTTTGTTCCTTAGTTAGTTTAATGTAAGGGAGGGGGGTTACTATCAGGGTTTAGAGAGCATGGTTTGAGATTTGGAAGACTTTGTTAAGTTACAGGCCAATAGAGGTAATGTTGGACATAGGAGATTTAAAAATTATACAAGCTATAGGCTGAATGGGTGCTGCCACCTAATGGAGAAAGGAAGGATAGCAGTCAGGAAAAAAAGAATAAATAGGTAAGTCTCTTATAGATAAGTCTCTTATAGATTATACTACCTAGAGTTCAGAGACTAGAAATCAGTGAAATACAGGTAGGAGGGGGGTAATAGCAGTCTGCGGTTGGCTGCTGATACACACACAGGGAAGGACAGGCTAACAAATAGGTAGTCTAAGATAAATGAGTCTAGTGCAAGGCTGCATACATTCAAATGGAAATAGTTATGGGAGTCCGCACTGGACTGCATCCGTCCACTATTCTTATCATATGTTAACTGCACATCCAAATATGAAATATTTTCGTAACCAATATGATATGTGAATTTCAAAAATCGAACATTATGATTTATATATTCAAGAAAAGTTTTTAATGCCATTTCATCATTGTCCCATACTATAAAAATATCATCCAAAAATCTGGAGTATATTTTAATGTGTTGTTGAAATGGACTTTTGAAAACATAATTGTGCTCCCAATATGTCATTATTAAATTTGCATACATGGGGGTACATGCTGCCCCCATGGCAACTCCATCAATTTGTTTATAATAATTTCCTTCGTAATATAAAAAATTATTGTTGAGTACAATATCCATAAGGCCAATCAATGTATTGATTTTTGTCTGGTCGAATACTTTAGATTCAAAAAGCTGCTCTTCTAGCCAGATCAATCCTATGTCATGTGGTATTGATGTAAAAAGATTACATACATCTACTGTAACTAGTATGTATCCATCATTCATCTTGAATTGGTTCATCATTTTAAGGAAGTCCCAAGAATCCCTGGTTATATAAGGAAATTTAGCCATACTTTGTTTAAAATGATGGTCCAGATATTGACTAATGAAACATGTTTTGTTTCTCTTTCCATCCACTATTGGTCTAAATTGTAAATTATTGAGGCCTTTATGAATCTTTGGTATGCCAAATATTCCACTAATAACCGGGAAGTCATTTTTCAAATATTCATATTCATCTTCCATGATTTCACCTTGCATTAACATGTCTTCCAATAAATTATCAATTCTTTTATGAGCAATGTTAATTTCATTTAAGCTTATTTCAGAATAAGATTTGCTCAATAACATAGTAGTCATAGGAAATGTAATCCCCTTTGTCAGTTATAACAACACCACTGCCTTTATCCGGCCTCATTATCCTGATGTCTTTAAGGTTTAATATATATTTCAATATTTCTTCTTCATTTTCAGTCATATTACTATGTATAGGTTTTTTATATTGTTTGAAAAATTCCCTAATGTCCATTTCAACCCGTTTTTCAAATGTAGCTATTTTATCATTCGTAGAAGGGTTAAAAACACTAGGTTTAGTCAAATCATGACATGTATTACTCCTACTATCATGTATATTACCATCATAGAATATTTTTAAATTTAATTTTCTACTAAATAATTTTAAATCAATAATTGAACCAACTAATTTCCCTTTACGACAAGGTACAAAATTAAATCCTCGTGAAAAAAGGTTAGCATGTTCACTATTTAATTCATGTTTAGAATAATTGAATATTTTGTAATCCCCATAAGTATTAGTTATTATATTGGGATTACTTAAAAATTCTTTATCTATTGGTTCAAAATTATTAGTTAAAATACATTGATTAACCTTATCCAAATAATTATCCACATTCAAATCAATGTGGAAATTGATGGGAATAATGTTTTCATAATTTTCCAAAAGTTCATTAATTTCATAATTTTTATTAATATTCTTGCCATTGCTTATTGTGGTTTCTACTGTATTAACCATTTTATCATTCATTTCATTTGCTAAATTATATGTTGAATCAGGGTAGTCATGTGTAGTTAAATTCAGTAAAATTTGATCTTCCTGATATACTTTATTTATTTCTTGTTTCGTTTCACCTTGATTGGTACTTGTAAAAAGTATTTCTTCAATATCATTATTATTTACTTGTTCATTCACATATACAACATAATTCTCTTCATTTATATTATTGTTGACTTGCATATGATTTGTGTTGACATTATATTCATTGCAACGTACACCATCTATTTCTATGGATCTGTTACATACATAACCATCCTGTGAATACAGGCCTGATGTAATGTATTCATTCATATTATCACATTCCATTGATGATATATTATCAAAATTATTAAAATTACTATCATACTGTTTTTCATAAATGGAAAATAAATCATATTCACTGGATATATCATTAACATTTGGTTCTTGCTGTGTATGTGGGTTGAATACATCAAGTACATGTGTGTAACCCGAATGAAGTTCATTAAGTTCATTACTGTGTTTAAACAAACCTTGTACTTGATGTCGTTGACGTAATCCCAAAGTTTGTGTATCGATCGTATCACTCATGTCCATGGGTGTATGAACATAATCTAAAGTTCGGTACAAGGATGGATTCTTCACTTGCGACTCTTCCACCCGGCTTTCGCATTGTTCGCCGATAAAAAATCTCTTTTTGGTCTAGCCCCCATATTTCTATATTCATCATCTACATGCCTTGTTCCGCGGTTGAGGAGCCTTTCTGAACGCCTGACTCCTTCATCTGCATAGTTAGCATTATGTTCATTGAGGCCATTGTGTTGGAGATCTTCGTTGTCGGAAGTGATGTCATATACTTCCTGTCTCTGTCGTGTTCGTTCCACATGCTTATCGTTACCATGGTCACGATGATTACGTTTCGATTTGAGATAAATTTCACCCATTTCATATCTTTTGGTATCTCTTGTGATTTTATTACATTTTTTGTTGTATAAAATATCACAACTGGAATCAATATCTTTGATGATAGTAGTATAATTCGTGTAATAACTATCAAAGGAAGGATCTTGACTTATGTTCTGGTTAAGTATGTCCAGTTTGTTAAGCATGCTGTCTATTCTCAAGTTGTTGTATTTAATCATGATTTCCATCATTTGTATTCCGGTGTTATTGAACAGTTCATGTAACTCATCAAGCATGCATTCGTTATTGTCACAGCCATTTGGATATTTCCAAAGCCGTAATCCTTTGGGAACCATGTGCAAGTCTATGTTTTTCTGTAAATAGCTGTTCTCTAATTGCACTCGCTTATATTTAAATAGTTTCACTTCAAAAGTTCTTAACATTTCATGCATAGCATTACTTTGTTTCACTGGTTGAGGTTTAAATGTACTGTTCGTTGTATTAAATGAAAAATGATTTTCACGCCAAGTTTTATGATGTAAAATGTTTGTGACACAAGTAGTTTCCCCATTAATATGCTTACCTTGCGTTAATGTTATCGGGGATTTCGGTGTAACCTGTGTGAGAGGTAGTCCAAGAGAATCATCCACTGCTTCGATGTTATCGTGGCTGTCTTTATTTAATAATTTTTGAATGAGAGCCGAATGCTCTCTCAGTTGTGCATTAATCTGCTGGAGTAATACTCCGGTGTCCACCGGAACCACCTCGTCTTCCATAAAGACACAAAACCAAGATGAAATACAAACTAGTAATAAGCGACCAGGATGTTCCCACGGTCGGGGTTTACCACAGCTGATGCACAATACTCTCTTTCACCAATAAGTCCACAGTTGTTACGTTCACCAATAAATCCACGCTGAAGAAAGTTTCTTCAAAGTTCCACAGCAATAATGGATATTTATTCTTTAAAAACAGACACGAAAAAACACAGTCTACAGTTCAACAGTTTACCCGGGTTTCGTCCGCCAAGACGAACTTCATCAGAATGAATAGTCTAATTACTCCTTCCCTTAAATACACAGGTCCACCCAATTATCCAATTAAATCATTATTAAATGTACTACATTAATCAACTTAACTAAAAATGTATAAAAATGTAAATACATTTTTTGCATTTTTGGTGTTGCGGTGCTACACTAGACAGATTACAGTATCCCAGGATGCCTTCTAAGTATTTATTTATTTATTTATTCCAGTTTGATGACCAGGGAGGTCCACTGGGCTTGGGGAGACCGTTTTCAGTGGGGGCTCGGGGAGAAAAGGTCCACAATACAAAGTTTAATTACATGCATCTTGCCCTCACCAAGAATGATACCACAATACAAAGACAAGATGATCAGCTTTAACAATTTGCTCAAGTACTGGTGTCATTCTAAGGGGATCCAGTGTCTGTCTGCCTGGGATGATATGTTGGAAAAGCCACACTGCTTCACAAGGGATGGCTTACACCTGTCACCACTGGGCTTCCGGATATTGGCTAAGGCTCTTGCCACCCCCATAGTGCCTTTTTTAGGCAAGGCTCAAAAGACAAACCCACCTCCTTAGAAAACAAAAATGGAAAAAAACTAAGGGTAATGCTGCTCAATGCCAGAAGTCTAAATCTCAAGATGCAGGCACTTGATGCACTCCTCAGCATGGAGAACATTGACGTCTGTGCAGTAACTGAAACCTGGTTCAAGGCTCCTGAGATACCAGGCCATACCTCGTATCATGCTTTTCGGCCCCAAAACCCGGGCCGAACCACAAAGGGAGGGGGAGTGTCCATATTCATAAAGGACACCCACACCTCCAGGTTAGTAGCAACACATGAAGCATCAGAGACCATACAGGTGCAACTAACCATAGGCAAAACTGCTATACAACTGGTAGCATGTTACAGACCACCCCGCCCCCAATCTCAAGAAACCCATTCAGCCTTCCTGAAGACATTGGAGGATATGAATGTATCGCAAAATACCATCATACTGGGTGACTTCAACTACCCAAACATAGATTGGGTACATTATTCTAGCCCTAATACCCTAGCCCAAAGGTTCCTGGAATTCATAAATTCAAATGCACTGGAACAACTAGTCACCTCTCCCACTAGGGGAGATAATATACTAGACCTGATCATCACAAACATGGGGACAAAATGCTCCACACCGGAAGTATACCCCTCACTAGTGAGATCTGACCACAAACTAATCACCCTGGATATACATATCCCACCTCCACCCCAGCACAAAAGACCACAGTGAAAAACTTCTCAAAAGCAGACTTCACTCTTCTTAAGACTGAGATGGTATCCTTTAAGCCCACTGTGCCAGTGGATACCACATCCCACAATGCCGAATCCTTCACAAATGCTTTCTATGGACATCTCCAAGAATGCATGGATCATGCAATCCCAAACAAATCCAAGTCCCTCTCCACCAAATGTAAGCGTCCTGTCTGGTGGACCTCAGCCATAAACAAATTGTATAACAAAAGAAGGAAGCTACTGCACGTCAGAGCGAAATCCCATGAAGGGAAGACATCTCTGATCAACATTAGCAGAAAACTACGTTCTCTCATAAAAACATCCAAGGCAAACTTTGAGAGAAAAATCGCTAAGGACACTAAAGATAACCACAAAGCCTTCTTCAGCTATGTTAGAAACCTGGGCGGAAACCCTCAGATATGCTCAGAGTTGGTTCACAACAACAAAAAATACACTGAACCCACAGATATTGCTAACATTCTGGCTGACAGGTTCAGTGCAAATTTCTCCCTTCACCCCCAAAAGAAGAAATACTTATCCCAGCTGAATGTAATCTCCCTGTCATCTCAGATGTCCATGTGAGAACCGCCCTAAACAAAGCAAAAAACACAGCATCAATGGGACCTGACGGTATCCCGGGGTGCGTGTTACGTGAACTCCAAGAGGAGCTAAACCCACACATAAAAATGCTATTTAACCTTAGCCTTACTTCGGGATATGTACCTGAACACTGGCGTACAGCAACAGTGGTCCTACTCCACAAGGGGGTTGCCTCTACAGACCCTGGAAACTACCGCCCCATAAGCTTGACTAGCCTGGTCTGCAAAGCTATGGAAAGAATCATTATGGAACTCATAAACGGAGACATAGGGGACCTACAGACGTTTGACCCCACCCAGTTCGGCTTTGTAAAGGGCAGATCCTGCCTTTTAAACCTGGTTGACCTTTTCGAAACAGTCACTAGAGCCATTGATGAGGGCAAAGCAGTCCATACAGCATACCTGGACTTGGCTAAGGCCTTCGACACAATACCCCACTCAGGCATCATAGATAAGCTAAACAGCTTAAAAGTAAACCCTTATGTCACTAGATGGGTTGCAAACTGGCTAAAGGACAGAACCCATAAAGTTAAAATCGCTGGAGCAATGTCAGACTCAAAGCCAGTCACAAGTGGTGTCCCACAGGGATCTGTCCTGGGACCCCTCTTGTTCGGCATTTATTTCTCAGATGTTAAAGCAAACATGGGAGGGCTGTGGCTGACAAAGTTCGCAGATGACTGCAAACTAGGTGCCATAGTCGATACACCAGCAGATACACACATCCTACAAAAAGGCCTCACTGAAACGGACAACTGGTGCCGTAGTCATGGCCTTAAACTAAATGCCAAAAAATGTATAGTTATCCCTTTTGGAAAAAACAAAGTACCCACAAATTATCACATAGACAGCAACCCACTGAGTACGGAAAAAGTAATCAGAGACCTAGGGACCCAAGTAGACAGCGACCTCTCATTTGACACCCACGTTGCCAAAGTGGTTAGAAAAACACTCTACCTTGCACACCTCATCATGAAGGGTTTCCACATCCAGATCCAAGGATGTCATTGTACCCCTATATTCCTCCCTCATCAGACCCATGATTGAGTACAATGCCCCATTTGGTATGTACCTCACCCGGCACTTGCAACAGCTGGAGAGACCACAAAAGTACCTCACCAAAAGGATCAAGGGTCTCCAACATATGTCTTATTCTGCCAGACTAAAGAAACTTCAGCTCTATTCAGTAGCATACCGCCTGCTCAGAGGTGATCTCTGCCTGACGTACAAGGCCATGTCCAATCAGGATCTGATGGACATACTCCACCTCAAAAAATCCAAATCCATCAGGACCACGGGAGCTAAAGACTTAAACCTCGGCACAAGTATGAATAGGACATGCTGGAGGGATAGATTCATAACCCAGAGGCTTCCCATGCTTTGGAACAGGATCCCAGTTCGTATTGGGCAGAGCCCCTCACTGATTCTGTTCAAGAGAAATCTTGATGAGTGGATGGGAGATCGTAAGTTTACCCCAGGGGTCACATCTGTGTCACTGCTAGACAGGGGCACAGTAAACTAATTCTATTATATAAGGGGACCTTCACTGTGTCACTACTAGACAGAGGCACAGTATTCTAGATTTTATCTGTACATTTTTGTACCATTTCATGGGGCGGCAAAAGCCACATCACTATGACTAGGCTTACAAATGCCCCAGGGCAGATAGCGTAGTACTATACTATGAAACTATGAAACTATGATTAATTACAAAGAAAGTTAGGATTACAAACAACAGGTAGCTTTCAAAAGAGAAAAAGAGAAAAAAATATTTACAGTTCAGTTCCACTGGGCTTAGGGAGCCTACTTTCAGTGGGGGCTCAAGGGCAAAAAGCTCCACAATACAAAGTTTAATTACATTAATGCTTTCTGTGGAGGCTCGGGGAGAAAAGCTCCACATTACAAAATTTAATTACAATGATTAATTACAAAGGAAGTTAGGGTTGCAAACAACAGGTAGCATTCAAAGGAGAGAACAAAATATATACAGTTTAGTTCAGGAGTAAAAACAGGCATATAGTATCATGGCTAGATTTTGCTGTTTGGTTACATATATATTCAACAATTTAAAGTGAGGTTAGGAAGGTAAGAAGGTTAGCCTGGAGTAAAGGGGGGGGAGCTTGAGAGGAATGGGTGGAAGAGTAATTTCATTTCCTGTTTAGATAGAGGTAAGAATGAAGTTGAGTTTTGAAGTTATTAAGGTTGTCACAGGTCCTCAGTGTAGGGCAGAGCATTCCATTTTTAGCTAGGGCATAAGATAGCAGAAGCTGCCCAGCTGGGCGCTTGGGTTTATGGACGGTGATAAAGTTTTGGTGGGTAGATCTAAGGGGTCTGAGATGGTTATAAGGTTGCAGAATATTGGACAGTGCAGGGCAGTTAGTAGGTTGGAACAATAATTTGTGGGCTGTGGTGATTTGGTGAAGGTCAAGTAGATTGGTGAGTTCAAGCCAATTTAGTGAGTGTAGGGAGGTGCAGTGATGAGAGGAGGATTTGGCATTTGTGGTGAATCTGGCTATTTTATTATAACATACTTCCAGTTTGGAGGTGAGTGTGGAAGATAAATTATTGAGCAGAGGAGCGCCATACAGTAGAGAGGGAAGTAGATAGGTTGTGGCAAGAGTTAGTCTGCTGGAAGGAGAGAGGAAGTGGTTGTTTCTGTAAAGTAGGCCTAGTTTTATGTGGGTTTTCTTGATATTTAGCTGGATGTGATTGTTAAATTTTAGGTGTTCATCAATGGTTACACCTAGACGTTTGGCGGAGGGTACGACCTCGATAATGGAGTTGTTAAGGCTGGTGATTTGGAGTAAGTTTTTGTCAATAGGGAAGGATTTTGAGGGAGAGAATAGAAGGATCTTAGTTTTGTTGGCATTTAGTGAGAGGTGATTTTGGAGTATCCAGTTTTCGGTGGTTGAGAAGGCAGTTTGTGTTAGAAGTTGGAGATCTTGTAGGTTAGAGGCATAACAGATCAAAGTGGAATCATCAGCGTATTGCACAATTTTGGTATTAGGTATGACTTTGTGGAAGTTGTTAATAAAGATATTGAATAGCAATGGGACAAGAATGGAACCTTGGGGTACTCCAGTGGGGGTAGGGAGGAAAGTGGAGGTGGCCTGGCCCCATTTCACGGCTTGGGATCTATCAGAAAGATAGACAGATGATTTATTAGGTGACTAGGTGACTATGGGAGATGGTATCGAAAGCTTTAGATAAGTCCAGCAGAACAGAGGATACCATATTACCCCAGTCATGAGCTAAATTGACAGAATGTAAGAAGGAGAGAAGGGCGGAGTTGGTACTGTGTCCTGGATAGAAGCCATGTTGGGTAGGGGAGAGTAGTTGGTGTTTGGTAAGGAACGGCAGGATCTGCAGGTGGATACATTTTTCAAGAAGTTTGGAGAGTGGGGAGAGGATGGCTATGGGGTGGAAATTGGAGGTGTTACGGTTTTTGCCACCCTTGTGAAGTGGAAGAATAAATGCAGAACGCCATAGTTTGTGTACATAGGATTCAAGTAATGATCTATTGATCAGGATGCTGGTAGGCAGAGCAATACTGTCAGAGGCTATTTTTAGGAAGGAGGAAGGAATACTGTCAGGGGCATTGGAGCAAGGTTTTAGTTTAGCGAGAAGTTTCTTTATTAGGTTGGTGGAGATGGGTTTGAGTTCAAAAGTAGGGGAGGGAGGGGAGGATTGAGCAATAGGAGGTGGAGGGTTACTGTTGGTAAAGGTCTTGGTTAGCTCAGTAATAGAAGAGGTAAAGAAGGTATTGAACATTATGGCAATTTCAAGGTCAGATTTGCTGGTGTCAGGGCAAGGGTTGTTTCTTGTACCAGGCCTAAGGAGGGAATTAATAGAGTTCCAGAATTGTTTGGGGTTTTGTGTGATTTGCTTGTAGTTTAATGTAGTAAGACTTTTGTCTTTAATGACTTGTTTTTGGCTAGGTTTCTCAGCTGTTTATATTTAAGTAAGATTTCTGGCTGTTTATAATGGAGGTAAGCTTTCCAGGTTTTATCTCTTTGCAGCATAATTTTTTGGTGTCTTTGGTGAGCCATGGGGTGGTCTTTGTTTTAACTCTTTTTGTTCTTATTGGTGCTAGGGAGTTAAGGACAGTTATGAATGTAGAATTGAAGTAGTCAACGGCTGCATCTAAAGGAAGAGTTTTTAAGGGGTTCCAGTTACTTAGCTTAAGGGAGTCAGAGAAAGTAGGGTTAAAGTTAGAGAGGTTACGGGTATGAATGAAGTGGTGGGAGTGTGGGAAAATGGGTGTAGCCCGATGGATGAAGGCAGGGAGATGGTCTCCTAATGGGTCAGGAATGACACCAGATTTTACGACTTTGTTAGGATGGGATACTAGCATCCAGTCTAGTATGGAGCCTGGGGGGTTGTTTTTGTTAGGTCTAGAAATAGAGGTCGTAAGTTGAGTAAAGTTAAATAGCTTGATTGACATGGTGGGATTAGAGTGAATAATTTTATTCCAGTCTATATTTACATCTCCCATGATGTAGGTTTCTAGCTTAATATTAGAGGAGGTCCAGGAGAGGATGTCTTCCAGGGTATTAGTGTTATTACCAGGAGGAATATAGAGGGAAATGATACAAATGCTTTTATGGTTGTTCACTTTTAGTAGGCCAGTTACAAGTTCAGCATTATTGAAAGAAGGAATGGGATTAGGATATGGAGTGATGGAAAAGTGGTTGGAGTAGATTAGGGCTACACCACCACCTCTTCGATTTTGGTGGTCAGAACGGAGAGATAGAAATCCAGGAGGAAGGAAATCAGAGTAGCTTATGTGAGGTTTTAGCCAGGTTTTGGAGATGGCTACAAAGTCAGGTGCGGTGTGATTGAGCCAGGCGTGAAAGTGGATTAATTTATTCTTTACTCTTTGGGCATTGATGGTGAGGAATTTGAGGTATTTATTGGTGGATTTGTTGTTGCTGTTAGGGTGGTTTGTAGGAGAGTAGTTTAGTCCTGGATTGGGGTGAATGTCACTGGCTAAGCAAAGGTGCATGAGAAGGGGAATACGTTTATTTTGTTTACACTTGGATAAAGGTGGCTGGTAGAGAATAGGTGTAGGCTTGCAGTATTTAGTGGAGCTTGGGAAAAGTTTTACTTTTAAGAGAAGGATAGTGTGGGAGGGAACTAAGGAGGCTGAGATGTTGTGGAAATGGGCTGTGAGGGGGGTGGGGATGAAGTAGTGATGGGTGTAAATGGATGTTGGTGTAGGAGGTGGCATGGTAAAGGGGTAGTAGAAGAAGGATGAGGATATATGTTGAGGTGAGGAGGTGAAGAGGAAGAGTGAGCATGGTAGTTGAAGTCTGTCAGAAGTGATAAAGGGGAGGGTAATGGGAAATAAGGTGGGAGGGGGTGTGGTAGTGAGAGTTAGGTTGGTTGGAGGGAGGGTGGAAGAACAGTGTTTGAGGATTGGCTGGTGGAGAGGGAGGGGTTTTAGGAGGAGAATAAATGGAGGAGTACTGGGGTGGGTGGGAATTGGGGGCATGGTAGGGGAGCAGAATGAGCCCGCAGGGTGAACAGAGCGGGATAGAGCAGCAGAGCAAGAGAGACCAGCTGAAAAAGTATCAGCCACTACTGTTCACAGTAAAGGTAAGTAGGTTATTTGGTGGAAGACTATGAGGAAAAAGTGTTACTTTTATGTAAGAACAAAAGAAAAACAAATATAGAGAGCTTTGTTCCTTAGTTAGTTTAATGTAAGGGAGGGGGGTTAATATCAGGGTTTAGAGAGCATGGTTTGAGATTTGGAAGACTTTGTTAAGTTACAGGCCAATAGAGGTAATGTTGGACATAGGAGATTTAAAAATTATACAAGCTATAGGCTGAATGGGTGCTGACACCTAATGGAGAAAGGAAGGATAGCAGTCAGGAAAAAAAGAATAAATAGGTAAGTCTCTTATAGATAAGTCTCTTATAGATTATACTACCTAGAGTTCAGAGACTAGAAATCAGTGAAATACAGGTGGGAGGGGGGTAATAGCAGTCTGCGGTTGGCTGCTGATACACACACACAGGGAAGGACAGGCTAACAAATAGGTAGTCTAAGATAAATGAGTCTAGTGCAAGGCTGCATACATTCAAATGGAAATAGTTATGGGAGTCCGCACTGAAGTTCTTTTTCTTGAATGGCCAAGGCTAGCAGGCAGGAATGTCCAGGAAAAAAAAAAACAACAGAGGTTTTGCAGGAGGAAGTTCTTATATTCCAGAGGCTGGGAGGGACCTTCAGGAGTGGAGTACTGTGAAGAGAGAGTAAAAACATAGGAGTTTTGGTGATTAAAAATAAAAGAAGAAAACAGGCAGAGAAGAAGGGGATAGGGGAGGTAAGTGAGAAGTGGTCAGCAGATGAGGGGTTAAAACGATGTAGGGATAGATCTAGAAGAGTGGTATGTAATTGAGGGAGAGTTGGAGTAAAGAGGAAGAATGGAAGAAAAAAAAGCAATGTATGGTTATAGGAGAATGCAGGAGTAGGCAAGGAGTGATGCCGTTGTTCAAGTCTTAATTCACTAATGACAAGTCACATAAGCCCAAGTCAAAATGCATTAACCAGCTCAAATGTTGAGTAAAATATTTGTATATTGTAGTTGGTTAACATGAGATTCAGGCAAACAATGCATGTAATATTATGTAGCATATTACTATAAAACTGCATGAAATGTCTAGACACTATTTAAAGATATATCATGAACTATATATAAATGAACAACATCAATTCAGGCAGACAATATATGTAAAATGAAGAAATAATATGTAGCATTTAACTATAAAACTGTATAACTATGTCTAGGCACTATATTAAGTTGTATCAGTATAACCAGGTAAAGCCAAAAAAGCACAGCTTTCAAATATCAGTAAATAAGTATGTAATCAAGATATGCCAACATACAGCAATTCAGGTATCACAGATAAGATCAACGCAATATCTAGTAAGTTTTGACACTAAAGGTAGGGCAATTATGGTGCCGAAGCCATATAGGGATTAACATAGAAATACCAGGCAGGTATACAACACTGTTTGGATGGCGTTCTTACACAAGCCACCATTTAATATTCATTAGTGAATCTAATGCTAAACACTGTATCCAGTTATGGCTCCTAATATGAGAGAGAAAGCAGGCTCTTGTCTTTTTTCATTAAATGCCCATTGTTTAGCTTACTGAGCAAGTTGAGTGCTAAAACTACGATAAGCGTAGAAATGAAAGAATCGCTCAACCGCTCACCTGAATTAATGACCCTACAGTAAATATCATCAAGAAAATACCATCAAATATAACTCACCCTGCTATCACTAGGGAGCAGGTCCTTAATGCTGTCTCTAAGACCAAGAACACTGCATCAGTGGGCTCAGACAGTATCCCAGGATGCTTTCTAAGTAGCATGAAATATGACCTATCAGGTCCTCTGGAATTGTTATTTAACTGTAGTCTCTAAACAGGCTTTGTCCTTCATGAATGGAGAACAGCAAAAATCATATCTTGGAAACGGTCATTAATGACATAGAAAATCTCCAGGAAATTGTCCCACCCAAATTTGGTTTCGTCACGGGCAAATTATGCCTACTCAGTCCACTGGATTTCTTTGAGAAAGTCACCAAAACAATGGATAAGGGCAGAATGGTTCACAGTGCCTACTTTGACCTGGCCAAGGCATTTGACACAATACCCCACTCAAGCATTGGTGACAGTCAAGAGGTTGGGTACAAACCCTTATGTCACTCAGTGGATAACCAGCTGACTCACAGACAGGACCTAGGAAGTTAGAACTGGGGAGCCCACCTCTACAAGGAGGCCAGTCACAAATGGATTCCGTCAGAGATTGGTCCTGGGACCACTTCTTTTTGTCATTTACTTTTCTGAAGTTGGCCTCTTGCTGGCTAAATTTGCATATGATTGCAAATTAGGAGTTATCATTGAGACACCCCCACTGACACAAATGTTCTTCAGGAAAGGCTGACACAAACAAACAACTGGGGTCAGAGCCATAGATTAAAACTAATTGCCAAGAAGTGCATAATGGTATCCTTCAGGAAGTCATCCACCCCTTGTAACTGTCATATTGACAACACAATTGTAAGGGTTGACCCAGTAGTCAGGGACCTGGGGATACACATAGACAGTAATGTAGCCTTTAACAATTGTGTCTACAGTAGTGAGGAAATCATGTAACAAATCCTCCAAATCTCTCTCTATAGCCCATCTAAATATACGTAGTATCTGCAACAAAATACCTCAGGTTCATGCCCTTCTAGATATTCATCAGTTTGATATCCTCTGCTTATCAGAAACCTGGCTTAAACCCACAATAAAAGATAATGAAATCATCCCCCAGGTTATAGCATCCTTCGAAACGACCGCACAAACAAAAAAGGCGGTGGGGTAGCAATTCTCTACAAATCAGGACTACAGATTAGTATCATAGAAACCAACCTTCCCACAAACAATAACACAGAAGTAATTATATCAAAACTACAGCTCAACTCCAGCAAATCCATAAACATCATCTGCTCCTATATTCCCCCAGGTAACAATCAAAGTGTACTAGGGGACATATTAAACAGGCTTTCTACACACCTACTGCAGGAAACCATAATCCTAGGTGACTTTAACATAGACTGGAACTCTTGTACTCACTCCATTTCACCCACCCTTATCAACCTGTATGGTTACTCACAAGCTATCAACTCCCCCACCAGAACAAATAATCATAATAATAAAAAAAAACATCCTGGATTGGATACTTACAAATAGCCCACATCAAAAATATACAACAGGAACCCTCCCAGACAACCTCAGTGACCACTCTCTAATATATATTATCAGACATAAAATAAATCTTACTATCCCAACAACCATTAGAACAACCAGATCCAAAAAACATTTTGACCCCAACCTATTTCAAAACGATCTTAAGCACTGTAACTGGTCACCTCTTAAATTTCTCCCTATAAACGAAGCAGTTAACTACTTCAGTAACACGTTCCTAACAATCCTCGACAATCATGCCCCAACCCGCTCTATACGAATCAAAACTAAACCAGCTCCATGGCTCTCAAATCATACTAGGAAACTAATCCATAACAGAAACAAATCATGGGCAAAATGGCGTTACACAAAGAATAGTTCCGAACACCAAACCTTTAGGCAACTAAGAAACATAACAAAAAAAGCAATTCTACAAGATAAAAATAACTTCTTCATCCAATTACAGCAATCATCCCTTAAACAACCACAAAAATTTTGGGCTTCAATTAACAAACTGCTATCACCAGGCAAATCACCCACACCTAATCCATTAGGCTCCAACCTTGATAACCCCACACAAACAGCAAATGACTTTAACTCTTTCTTTACCACCTCTATACTAAATCTAGCTAATCATCTAACCCCTGATACCTCTAAACTCTCCGATTCCAACTCCACACTTCCCCCATTATTCCACCTTGAACCTATACCTACCTCCTATATCTGTTCCCTACTCCAAAAATTAAAAGCCTCTACCCCCTTAGCTGACAAACTACCTGCAGAATTCCTCCAGATAGGAGGCAAAGCTATTGCCTAGCCCATCTCCTTATTAATCAATAGAACCATAAAAGAAGGCACAATACCATCTATCTGGAAAATCTCATACATTATTCCTCTCCTTAAAGGTGGCAACTCCATTGAGTTCTCCAACTTTTGCCCAATAGCCCTACTCTCGCCTCTTGCTAAAATAATGGAGAGTGTATCCACAAACAACTACTAAACCACCTACTCCACCACAATCGCCTAGCAAACTGTCAGCACGGCTTCCGACCATTTCATAGTACCACCACAGCCTTGTTATCCTTTACTAACTGTATCAACAATAATCGCAATAAAAATCACCTTTCCTCTGCTTTCTTTGTCAACCTATCAAAAGCCTTCGACATGCTTAATCACCAACTTCTCCTCCACCTACTGAAGTCCCTCTCACTTGACACTCCTACCATGAACTGGTTTACATCCTACCTTGAAAACAGACAACAGGCAGTTCTCTGGCAAAACCATCTTTCTGACCTCCTTCCTACCTCCCTAGGTGTCCCCCAAGGCTCCATATTAGGTCCTCTGCTGTTTTCCATTTTCATAAACGACCTTCATCTTTCTACTCCACTCTCTACCTGCATTCAATACGCAGATGACTCCACTATCATCTGTTCAGGTACATCCCAAAACGAACTTCATACTCTTACACAAAAAGCTTTTAGCACAATAGAAGAATGGTTTTCTAACCACTGACTTCTCCTCAACCCCCAAAAAAACAAACTTCTGCTCTTCACACCCTCCCACTTCTCCACCCCTCTACATTTCACACTCATATCCAGCAATGGTACCATCATTTCCCCAGACCCCACCACTAAACTCCTAGGTATTACTATTGATAACCAACTAAATTTTGACACACACATAAATAATACTATTAAGACTATTAACAGAAAACTCGGATCCCTATACAGAATCAAACCTTTCCTTACTCTAGAAGCCAGAACCACAATAGCCAGAACTCACTTAATCTCTACCCTATTATACGCTTCCCCCATATTTACCAATCTTTCCAAAAATAACCTCAACAAACTCTCTAAATCATATAACAACATAGCTAGATTTGCGACAAACTCTCACTATATAACTCATCACTGTCAGAACCTTAAACAACTAGGTTGGCTTGAACTCCCCCACCAACTACAATTTAACCAACTCACTATAGCTCACAAAGCCCTACATCAACCCAATAGCACCCCAATTCTTTCCACCCTCATAATGCCATATAAGAGCCTGAAGAATCTACGCCCCTCAAACAAATTATTGATCCTCACTACCCTATCAAAAAACTCAGCTGGTGACTCTTTATTTTCTAACTCTGTGGGTAAAATATGGAATCTTTTACTACATGACCTAACTGCTCAGATCTCTCTTCAACTATTTAAAACTAACCTAAGACTTTTCTTCACTAACCACTGGTTATGTTCTTGTACCAATCCTGATTAACTCTCTGACCTCACAGTATCGAATACTAGCTTACATTTTTACTAAATACTAACCTTTTGTTACTAATTGACTTATCATGCTAGTCATGACTACTATTAGCCATGACTAACTTTGAAAACTGTTTTTTTTTTAATTTGTTACCTAAAGGATGTAACATTCTGCTAATGTCAGTTTTCTTTATTTGTATCTCAGATTTGATCTGTTTTTTATTATTGTATATGCTTGTATGCATGTATGTATTTGTATCTATGTATGTATTCTCATATGTTTCTTAATATGTTTCTTCATATATCTTATAAGTTTTGTGGAGCTTTTCTCCCCGGGCCTCTACTGAAAATGGATATGTATCCAGTTAGACTAGCCCGGTCAACAAATGTAAAATAAATAAAATAAAATAAATGTTATGTTGTGGAACTCATAAACAAAGCTATGACATCTAGGTCCAATTAAATCATTATTCCACTGTGTTTGGCATTCAGGAGACCTTTCATTGAGTACAATGCCCCTTTGGTATGTTACCTAACCAGGCATATCCAATAGTTGGAATGTCCACAGAGGTTCCTCACTAAAAGAATACAGGCCATAAGTAACATGTTCCACACAGACTGCCTCACGTCCCTATCCCTGTATTCTGTCTCCTACAGGGTGTTGAGGGGAGATCTGTGCATGGCGTACAATGCATTGTCTGACCCCACTCTGGACCTCCTGCATCTCCGCAAAACAAACCACCAGAATTACCCATTCTAAAGACTTAAGCCTTGCCAATGATATAAATAGGACCTGCTGGTGAGACAGGTATGTATCCTAGAGACTACCCCTTCTCTGGAACAGGCTCCCTATCCATGTGAAGCAGAGTTCCTCCCTAACCCAGTTCAAGTGTAACTTGGACATTTGGATGGGGAACAGATTTTATCCCTGGCTTGGCACCTATGTTTCAAATGGGCACAGGCAGTCTGTAATTGGTTCATCTTCCAGGCCCTTGTTTGTGAATGTTTCATCCTGCAAGCCCCTGCTTACACTTATCAATGGTACCAGAACTTGTAAGATATTTGGGATGCATGGCTAGGCTTAAAAAGGCCATTGTGATCAGTACCCTGGTAAACACCTATGAACAACAGGAGCAGTATTTTCAGGGGAAGGAGTTTGCATTAGGAACCATGGATATATTTTTGCAAGCTTTCCTTGTCATTTCCTAAACGTGATTTAAAAAGTTATTACTATATTCATAAATTTTAAATGTGGCCCTTAAGTTTATCCTTTCCTCCAGCTGTTGAGATGTGCAATAGTGGTCCTAGAAAGATGTGTTCATTTGGTTGTTTTTCCTGCAGACTCTTCTCTTGTCTGGTTTTAGTTAACAAATCATAGCTAAACAAGAAGTTTAAAAAATTTCAGTTCTTTATTCAGGGGCAGATGAGCACTGCAGTTATTTACAAATATTTTTATTACAGTGTTTTTTATATGCTTATTTAACAATGGTAGGAGGGGCTGGACTTAGGATTTTCTTTGGTCAGGTTAAGAGGATCCCCCCACCCATGCCAGGGAGACGTGGAGATGGTGTGAACTTCCAGGAAGGGGACTCCCAGGGTGACCTCCTCTTATTACTATAAAATTGGAACTATATAAAATTTCATAGTTTGTAACTTGGAACAACATTAGACCAAATACAAAATGTATAAATGCTTTTTTTATTAGAATATGCAAATATACAGAGCTGAGTATATTCTTTTGGTTTTAGAATTTGTACTGTTAGTTTGCACTATTAGTTTAGTTTGTACTGTTAGTTGTTGCTTAGATCTCTGTTGAAACTGTTTTGTCCCACCCACTCTCCCTATTAGTTGTTGCTTAGATCTCTGTTGAAACTGTTTTGTCCCACCCACTCTCCCTATTAGTTGTTGCTTAGATCTCTGTTGAAACTGTTTTGTCCCACCCACTCTCCCTATTAGTTGTTGCTTAGATCTCTGTTGAAACTGTTTTGTCCCACCCTCTCTATTTTTGGTTTGCAGTTTAAATTTGGTGGCTTTTGCAGTTGCCTGCCCCACTGTACATTTGATCTGGGATACCCCCCCCCCAGTCCCATCTCTTTACCACATTCTACCTAATAAACTCTTTCTGCACTTTCTTTTAGTCCTTTTTAATTTATTTGCATCTTTTAAACTGTGTTTGATCTAATATTGCTACATACTCAAGTGTGCTAGCTTGCACTGGATGTGAATTGTATTTACTACTGTTTTTGCTACTTTTCTGTAAAAAAAAAAAAAAAAACTATAAGCCTGTTTCCTACCTTTCCTGTAACTAGTGTTCCATATACAGATTTGCTGTATCCAGGACTGTATGTAAGCTTCTGAGTCCCCCCAAGCCTTTCTGTGTTGGAGGGAAGCCTTATAGCTTATCAGTGGGAGTGGTAAGCACTAGGTAACCTGTCTACCACATAAGGAGTGGTTCTGGCCCAGAAATTGTAGTTATTGGCCGTTTGGGCAATCTCTTCCATCTCTCTCAACTTTCTGATTTGAAAGCCTGCATTTGCACTTGTTTCTGTACTGTAACTCATCTAGTGCAGATGCAGATTCTTAGTTTTAGCACTTAAATTTGTTTACTCATGCTCAGCACTTGTTCAGACCTTGTAAGCACTAAATACGCTACTAAATACTATAGCACTCAACCTTCCTCATTACCTAGAGGAAAACAGTTTTTGTACTTACTTTTCTCACTTGCTTAGAGAAAAACAGATATTGTACTCACTTTCATCACTTATGTAGAGGAAAATTGTTTTTTATTCAGGCATGGCCAAGGGTCAGCTCCCAGTGATCTCTCCTGTCTATCTGATGAATCTGGGCATCTTGAGGCAATGTAGAAATTGCCTCATGAGCACAGACAACCCTCTCCTCCTACCACCCAACACTACAACCTGTGAGAGATGCACTTATCTAGCCAAACTGGAGGTAAAAATGTCTCCAACCAAGACTGAGCTTGACAGTCATGAGGAGAAGGTAAACATTTGCACCACACCACACTCATCACATAGTCTCACTGAATCTACACCACCAAAATTCACACATAGTAACACAAAAACATTCGTGGAGGCTCACAGTAATAATCTGTCTAAGCAACAGAGACCTCCAAAGCAGAAACGGAAGCAACCTCCATCCCCCAACACAACCCAAATGACACATAGCCCACAGACAGACAGACAACCAATAAGGCAAAACAACGTACCCAACACACTAGTCATAGGTGACTCTGTAGTCAGGCACACTGATCTCCCACTCACAAGGCTAAACAAGGAGAAGGTTACTGTCAGCTGCCTCTCGGGTGCCAAGATCCGCCACATAACCCATGCACTCAGGTCACTCCACAACAAGTACAAATATGACTCTGTCATTGTCCATGTTGGTGTGAATGACCTGAGATGTACCTCCCTGGACTACATGAAAAGAGACATGGAAGAGCTCTCCAATCTTGTAGCCCAGGCTGGTGTGACCCTAGCCCTGGGTAGCATTCTGCCATCGCCCCGAATGATACCGCAGTACAAGGACAAAATTATTGACTTCAACAATTGGCTAAGCTTCTGGTGTCATTCTAAGGGGATCCAGTATCTGTCTGCTTGGGATGACATGGTTGACAGACCATGATGCTTTGCCACAGATGGCCTGCGCCTGTCACCTCTAGGATTCCGGATACTGGCTAAGGATCTTGCTTCCCCTATAGTGCCTTTTTTTAGGCTAGGTCAAATAACAAATTCACCACTGTAACAGGAACAGGCAAGCAAAAACTGAGGGTAATGCTACTCAATGCTAGAAGTCTAAATCTCAAAATGCACTCATTTGAGGCACTCCTTAAAATGGAGCACATCGATATCTGTGCAGTGACTGAAACCTGGTTCAAGGCTCCAGAGAGCACCCCTGCACTACCAGGCTATAACTCATACCACACTTTTCGGCCATGTAACCTGGACCGAAACACCAAAGGCAAAGGTGTGTCCATATTCATTAAGGGTATCCACACCTCCAGGCTAATTGCTCAGCATAATGCATCCGAGGTTATCCAAATGCAACTAACTCTGGGCAAAACTGCAATCCAAATTGTAGCTTGCTACAGATCCCCCACCATGCCCCAGGATTCCCACTCCTCTTTTCTTGATATACTGGAAAATATTAGGGTTCAACCAAACACCCTAATAATGGGCGACTTCAACTACCCCACCATTAACTGGGAAAACTACTCATGTACCAACTCCTTAGCTCAACGCTTTCTGGAATTCATAAACTCCAATGCCCTGGATCAACTTATCCCCCCAGGAGCAACAATATCCTAGACCTAGTCATTACCAACATGAGTGACCGGTGTTCCATACTTGAAGTCAACTCTTAGTTGGTCTGATCCAACCATAAGCTAATCACCTTTGATATCCACATCCCGTCCCCATCTCCCATTAAGGAAATCACGGTAAAAAATTTCTCCAAAGCCAACTTCATGCTTCTTAAGACAGAAGTGGTGAACTTCATGACACCCATGTAGATGGGCAATACAGTTACAACTGCTGAATCCTACACAAATGCACTCTATAAGCACTTACACGAGTGCATGGATCGTGCTATCCCAAACAGAACCAAGACGCTATCCTCCAAAAAAGGAAGCCAATCTGGTGGTCCCCTGGCATAAACAAACTGTACAACAGAAGGAAGAAACTGTTGCAAAAGAGAGTAAAATCCCGTGAGTGGAGGAGCTCCCTGGTCAGCCTCAGTAAGAAGCTGAGATCCCTTATAAGTTCGTCCAAAGCTAGCTACGAAAACAAAATCACCACTAATTCTAAGGACAACCACAATGCATTCTACAGCTATGTCAAGAATCTCGATGGCAACACCCAGATCTGCTGTGAGTTACAGCACAAAGGCATGAAAATTACAGAACCAACTGATATTGCCAGCATCCTGGCAAATAGGTTCAGTGCTAATGTTACCCCCCCCACCACCACCACCACCTAAAGGGCTCATATCTATACAGGAAGAATGCAGAGTCCCTGTAATCACAACTACGCAAGTAAAAGCTGCACTCTCTAAAGCCAAAAACAGCATCCATGGGACCGGACAACATCCCAGGCTGCGTTTTACATGAATTTCAGAACAAACTGGCTCCACTTAAGTACCATGTTCAATAATAGCCTCGCATCAGGCTTTGTGCCCACAGAATGGCGCACAGCAACAGTTATCCCACTTCACAAAGGGGGAGCCACCACTGATCCCGGGAACTATCGACCTATTAGCCTGAAGAGTCTGGTGTGCAAGGCCATGGAACGTATCATCATGGAACTCATAAACAAAGACATTGTTAACCTCCAAACTCTGGATTCCACCCAGTTCAGGTTTGTGAAAGGCAGATCATGCCTCCTGAACCTGATCGACTTGTTTGAGGCAGTCACCAAAGCCATAGATATGGGTAAGGTGGTTCACACAGCCTATCTTGACCTCACCAAGGCTTTCGACACCATCCCCCATTCTGGAATTATAGCTAAACTCACTAAACTAGGTATAAATCTCTACATCGCAAGATGGGTTGCCAACTGGCTCACTGAGAGAACCCACACTGTAAAAGTTGCAGACTCCAAATCTGACCTCAAAGCAGTGACAAGTGGGATACCACAAAGTTCCGTCCTGGGACCTCTCCTGTTTAGTATCTACTTCTCTGAAGTACAGGCTAACACAGAAGGCCTCTGGCTAACGAAGTTCGCAGATGACTGCAAACTAGGAGCCATAGTCAAGTTCTCAAATGATGTGGACATCCTACAGAAGGGCCTCGCTGAGGCAGATGCCTGGTGCCAGAGCCATGGCCTCAAGCTCAATGCCAAAAAGTGCATTGTCATCCCCTTTGTTAAAAACTCTGTACCCATGAACTACCACATAGGCAGCAATCTACTTAACATCGAATGTGTGATAAGAGACCTTGGGACCCTGGTGGACAGTAGTCTCTCCTTTGATAGTCACATCGCCACAGTAGTCAGGAAGTCCTTCCACGTGGCACACCTCATCATAAAAGGGTTCTCATCCAGGAAAAAAGACGTCATTGTTCCCCTCTACTCGACACTCATTAGACCCAGTATAGAGTACAACACCTCTTTTGGAATGTACCTCACAAGACATCTGCAGCAGCTGGAAAGGCCACAGAAGTACCTCACAAAGAGGATTACTGTCCTCAAACAAATGCCCTACACTGACCACCTCAAAAAACTCCAGCTTTACTCCGTAGCATATCGCCTACTCCGAGGTGATCTCTGCCTAACATATAAAGCTATGTCAAACCCAGAGCTTTTGGACATGCTACACCTAAAGAAATCCCAATCCCTCCGAGCTACATGCTCTAGGGACCTAAACCTTGTCACCACAATAAACAGGACATGCTGGAGGGATAGACTCCTGTCCCAGAGACTTCCCATACTCTGGAAGAGGCTACAAATCTATGTCAAGCAACGTTCTTCATTAGCACTCTTCAAGAAAAATCTTGATGAGTGGATGGGAAATAAGAAATACACCCTGGTGATCACTTCTGTGTCTCTGCTCTACAGTGGCACAGGAAAATAACTTTCTTGGGTGGCGTAAGCCAGGGAACCTTGTTGGCTAGGCTTACGTAGGCCCTTAGGCCGATACCCTAGTACCTACCTATGAACCTATGAATATACACTTTTAGCGGTGCTTTCGCCTCTAAGGTTTTGTCAGATCTGTTTTACTCATTTTTTAGAGAATTCATTATTTAAACAGAGATAGTTTGGTGTTGCTGTGAAAAAATAATGATCTGGGTGCTAAGAGGCTCTGAGATTGGGGGCTTAGTTGCCTAGATTCATGGTTCACTGATTTTTTTTTAAACAACCTTCTTGCCCACTTTTACTGTGCTTCATATTTTTTTTGAAGGCAGGAACTTAAAGGGGTACTATCTCATATTTTTTGCTAGTGGAGTTTGTTTATATTTTAGTGTTGTGTAAGTCACATGCTCACCTTTAGGCAAGGTTTTCAAAGAGCCCTTTTAGCATACTGCAGGTCAGATTACACAAACTCTTAATGGGGGTTGTTAAAGGAATTGCTAAAAGTTTACAGTTGAAGTCTGTTCTTTTGTATTTTCCTTCCCCCACTCATGACTGGATTTTACTCAGCTAGAGATGCTGTCTTGTCACACGCAAACCTGGAGCCTCATTAGCAATGAAGTTATGTCTATGTTACTATGTACTTGTTTTTGTAAAACTGAGTTTTATTATTCAAGCCTAGGCAATACTATTTTTTGTTTCATGCTTGTTGCTGCAAATCTTTTCTCCTCCACTGGCAATTATTTTTCATATGGTTTGTTATTAGTGTGTGTGTGTGTGTGTGTGTGTGTGTGTGTGTGTGTGTGTGTGTGTGTGTGTGTGTGTGTGTGTGTGTGTTCATGTAAGTGTACTTTAATAATCACACAGAGTTTCCCTTGTTTTATAGCACAACATTGCTTTGGAAAATTGTGCCTTGCAAAGAAACCTGTTCAGCAGCAAATTTCCTAATATTCTAAAAAAATAAAATATTTTGCATCTTTTCTCTAAAAAAGTCATGCAGCTTTGGAACTGAATCTAATCACCATTTTAAAAGTATTTTCTCATTAGCTCATGCTGTATGTTGCCCTTCAGAAATCACAACATAACTGTTTATCTAATAGTGATTCCATCTTACTAAATTTCTTTTCTCACCCTTTTCTACCATTCATTGTTCTAAAATGTTTTGAAATTTCACACCTCTCCTGAATGTTTGACTGAAGTACAGTTAATTTACAATGATAAGCATTTGAAAGTTGAAGCAAACGCAGTCTATACATTTCCCCATATACTTTTCAGTACCATTTCTAGTGTATTACAGCAGGTTAATTGCAGGGGTACTTTTTTACTAAGGCAATAAAAAATAAGTGCTGCAACCAAAATCTCATGCCATCGATGCCCCTATATTTTGACAAGTTATAGTAGCGATTTTTCATGTATGTATGTAACACATAATCCATGTTTATATTCATGTGGTTTGAAAACAGCCCCTACATGTGTTACTCACAGACTTGCAATTCAAGGCATTCTTGAATATCTAGAAATTCCGTATATACTGCATATCTGATAATGCAGGTCTTTTAGTGAAACTATGTATGCAGTGTACTTAACTGTTTTAGAAGTGCACTTCAGTGTTACTACCATAATTGTAAACTCATACGTTACTTCCTAGATAGCAAACTGGCTAATGGGCACAACCAACTCTATTATTTGGGGCGGCATGCTCTCTTCAAAAAGAGCATTTACCTGTGGTATCCCCCAGTGATCAATTCCAGAACCACTTTTTTTTTTTTTTACTTCAACAATATTAAGGTTGACATGAAGAATTTCTAGCTAACCAAGTGTGGAGTTGTTATTACCTCACCGAGTTCCAGACTTTTCAAGAGACTAGCATGCAACAATAAGTGGTGCCTGGACCACAGCCTAAAAGTACATACCAATAAATGCAGCACTAGCACTATGTCTTTAGCCAACACTGACATGGTCATTAGGACCTGAGCACTTTCACTGACAGTTAGGTATCCTCTGATCGTTATTTATGTATCCACTAATGATAGGAAATCCTTTACCTAATCAGCAGGGGTGATTAATATAGCAATAACCCACGCCTGGGTGTGGGTAATGCTAAATTTACCCACGGTTGGCGTGGTTTGGTCCCGAGGCGGCCCGAGGGACCAAACAAAGCCAACCGTAAATTTAGCATTACCACACCCAGAAGTGGTTATTGCTATTATACATGACATTATTTAAGAAAAGAAACTGTTACTTTTCTTAAATAATGGCATAGTATAATGCCTGTTTACTGCCCTTCCGCAGATGTCTGGCATCCGGCAGTTCTGATGTACTGCGGCGCCTGCGCAGTACATCAGAGTTGAGCAAAGCAACGGAGAAAGCAAGATCTCCGTTGCTTTTATGTCTCGCTATGTTAAATGAGTTTAACATAGCGAGACAGTTTTAAAATAAGCAACGGACATCTCCGTTGCTTATTTTAAAACTGTCTCGCATGTTAAACTCATTTAACATAGCGAGACATAAAAGCAACGGAGATCTTGCTTTCTCCGTTGCTTTTAACACTGTCGCTATGTTAAATGGGTTTAACATGGCGAGACAGCTAAAATAAGCAACGGAGATCTCCGTTGCTTATTTTAAAGCTGTCTCTCTATGTTAAATCCATTTTACATAGCGAGACAGTTTAAAACGAGTTATACTAATGGAAAAAGTCCGGCGACGGACCTTTTTCCATTAGTATAACTCGATTTACAACGGGCACGCTGGCCAATCAGCGTGCACGTTTTGGGGGGATCATGGTATAATAGAGTATAATGTTCCCTATGGTATGTACTTGTCTAAGCACATAACCTTGAGAGGTTGCATTGTTTCCTCATTACATTAATCAAGTGTATGTCTTTCTTGAGCTACCCAGACAACCTTAAAGCAGGTTGTCTTTTTTTATGTTTTCCTATAGACTCTGGAGAGGTAATCGCTGCCTAACCTGCATAGCCTCAAAGGATCTGGTCCACTGTCACCTGCTGCACATCCACAGAACTAGTAACACTCTAAACACCTGCTCAAGAAAAGTCATCTTCTACCATAACATAAATAGGTCCTGCTGGCAAGATAGCTATATATCCTAGAGAGTCCCCTGTTAACAGAGTAGACTTCCTTTGGATATAAAGCAAAGTAGCTCCCTGACCCTCTTTTTAAGCATAACCTGGATGCATGGATTGTCAGTCATAAATACAGTCCAGGTCTGGTCCCTGAAGTCATCACTGAAAGGAGACTAAAACTAGGTATAAATTAGTTTTGCCAAAGGATACGTACAATATGGGATATTGTAGCTAGGCTGCTGATGTTCCTCTGGATCAATAGGCTACTGTTAACCCATGACCCTATGAACCTAACTGTGCACACTTCTTTCATTTTGGCATCACTACCACCTATTGTGTTTTACATCCTGTAAAAGTACCAACAATGTACACAGATTACATAATACCTGTAAACAAACATTCAGTTGTGTATTTTAATAAAAAATTAAAACAGAGTTGTACTGTACTGTACCATGAAACAAATGTAATCTCTATATGAAATAATTTCATTTATTCCCATCATTTAGCTATTTGCTTATTTGTTTGCTTACATACTAATTTCATTTTCATAACCATGTTAGTGGACTGCTGACAGACTCTTTTCAGTCACAACCTGACCACCGTTTTACAAGATGCAGACAGAAAATGGAAAATAGAATAAAGTATTAAACCACTTTCTCAAGGAATGTCAAACAGTTTGGCAAAATGAAAAAGTGGAATTCAAGCAAGATGATATATTAAAAAATATATGAAATGGAAGTGAGGGCAACTAGAACTGTAACTTCGAAGACCAAAATAATAAAACTGGACAGACTGTGTCAGACTAGATCAGGATTTTTTTTTAAAAAATATATAAAGACATTGCACATAATAAAAAGTCATTTTATATCTATATACAAGATGCGGTAGGACTGAAAACATACAGACAAACTAAGTAGATTGTAAAATGTATTCTGCAACACAACAGATTGTAAATATATTTACAAAATCTTATTCAAAACAGTTTTGGCTGCACAAAGTTGGTGACAAATTGTGCTAATAACATTCCATTAACTTCAGATACTGAAATTAAATTATATTTATATTGAGAAATAAATATGCACATTGGACACAAAGTGCAGAGATGAAATATAATTAGTAACAATGACCAGAGAACACTTCATCATGAACTTACAGTATCATTGTATCTGTTATTCATCAGGTCATTAAGATACGAGGAGAACACTCAGGACTGGAGGCATACACTTGATGTTCTTCGTGTTTCACTGTTGCAGTCATTACATTTGGGTTATCTGCTTGCAGGTAGCCCTCAGTCGGCCTGATTAACAAAGTCTTGGGTCCTGCACCGGTTGCTGTCCCTTCTTCCATGACGTCAGGTCATCAGGGGTATATAACATGCAACCGATGCCATTACATAAGTCTTTCTTGCTGTGCGGTGCCCGAAGCAGAAGCAGTTCGCAAGTGCCGGTCAGCCGACTCCTGAAATTTTTGTTTTCGAGTTTCAGAACTGAAGTCTTCAACTAAAGCTAAGTACCCCATTGGGGAAACTTTTTCTTGCTCCTTACCCATGTCAGTAAAAATTAATAATTGCATTACTTTTGGAAAGCAAATACCTCATAAAGATTTTCATTCGTACTGTATTCCTTGCCTAGGGCCTGACCACAACGTACCTTGCTCTCGGTTTTGTGCTGTATTTAATCAGCACACTATCCGTCGTCGGTATATTTTCACCTCTAAATATTTTGGTTCTCGGTTTAATTATCCAGAAATGTCATCGGTTAGCAATCCGACTACCGGGATTCTGAAAAAACGCAAAGATAAAGACAGAGACAGGCCGCCGAGGTCCAAAACTGCCGACGACGCTTCTAAGCCAGTCACCAGTTCGCCGGCTCATTGAGGTGCTTTCGCAGCCCCTGATACCCGCTACTTCTGATTCACAGGCCTTTACTGAGACCCATTCGGAGTCCAGTATGCCTCGAGATGCTTCAACTATGGAACTCGTGGATGTCTCTACCTTGGATGGGTCCGGAGCCGCTGTGCAGGCACCGGCTTCTGAGGGTGTATTCAGGCCTACGGACTTACATATTAAACTGATGCCTCCTTCTTCTCTTAGGCCTAAATCTCGAACCATGCCTAAAAAACGATGCCCAGGCCACATGCTCAGGCCTCTATGCCTAAAATACAAATTATAAGAATGGCTGAAGATCTAATAACGCTAATCAGGGGTAGCCAACCTCCACCCCCCCTTTCTAAGAGGTCTAGGACTGAAGTGTTTTATGACTCTTCTGACCAGGATTCTGTTTTTTCTGATTCTTCTAATGATCTGGATTTGCCCTTATCTACTTATGAGGATTCTGATGCAGAGGACTCCATTCCCTCTGCTTCCCCTCCAGAGGATTTTTCTTTTGGGGAAACCTTAATACTCTAAGGGAGCATTTCCACTGGGAAAGCCAGGATTTTTCTGATTCAAAAAAGAGGCTTAGGGAATTCTTACTCTTACCTCAGCATAGGCCTTTAGCTATTCCCCCTGTACTAGACATTGTTGATGATGCTTTTTCGGAATCTAGTTTGGCCCCTGATTTCTTGCCTCCTGCTCCCAGAAAACCAGACAGATACTACAGGGTTCCTGAGTCACGCAAGTTTCTTTTTAAAAATCCTATTGCGGATCCAGAGTCTATTTCACAGGGGCCCAAGGGCATTAAGGCTTCTACTGCTAAAAATCCTACTCCTTCTGATAGAGACTGTAGGGCGCTGGATAGATGGGGTAAGAAGATTTACACTTCTGCAACCTTGGCCATTAGGGCTTTAAACTGCCAGTTTCATATGTTAAAGTATCAGCAACATGTTATTGGATTGCTTAAACAGAAAATGATGTTGATTCCTGACTGTTTGGAAAACAAAGAATTACAGGATTTAATGCATTCTGCTGAACAAGTAGGAAAACATACTTTGCAATGTGGTTTTGATTCATTAAAGGCCTCTTGCAGGGCTGCTGTTACTGGGTCTGTGCTCAGAAGGCATGATTGTCTTAAGGAGCAATCTTTGCCTGATCATGTTAAAGCTAAATTGTTGGACGCTCCCTTAAATCAGGACCGCCTGTTTGGCAACAAGGCTGAGGAAGTTCTTAAAAAGATGGAAGATAAAGGTAAATCTATACAAACTGTTAAAGATATCTTACAAGTTCAGCCTCCTAGATTTAGTAGGCACTGGCCTTCTAAGAATTGGTTCTTTCCAGCCCCTTCCAGGTCTTCTCAAGCCAAATCCAGACACAGCAAAAACCCCAGGTTTCAGTCCCAGGGGACACACAGGACTAAGCAGTGGGGGGGGGGGGGGCTCTACTTCCAAAGCTGGGAGTAATAAAACTCCCCCTATGGTAAACTGTCTCAATGACTTCCTTTTAAAATTTCCAAGCACTTATCAACTGGCTGCCCCTTTGGGGGGAAAGATTGCTCTTCGTACAAAGAACTGGGAACTCATTACCCAGGACAAATGGGTTTTAAATATAGTGTCCCAGGGATACAGATTTCACTTCCATACGTTGCAACACCAAGCGGGTGGCCGGACCTACCCCCAAATCAGTGGGCAGAGGCCCAAAAACAAGTACTTTTTCCCTTAAGCATGGGGGCTATTCAGCTGGTACCAGAAGAGGAAAAGGGACAAGGATTCTACTCAAGACTTTTCCTGGTACCCAGAAAAGACAATTCATGGCATCCTATCCTGGACCTGTCTACTCTAAACACCTTTCTGTAAATTCCAAAATTCAAGATGCTGACTCTTCAACAATTACTTCCTATGCTAGGCAAAGATGGTTGGTTGGCAGCACTAGATTTAAAAGAAGCATACCTGCACATCCAGTCAGGGAATCTTGCAGAAGATACCTACGCTTCAAAGTAGGCTATGCGCACTATCAGTTCTCTGCACTGCCCTTTGGCTTATCTACTGCACCCAGGGTATTCACAAAGTGCCTAGCTCCAGTTTTTGCATTTTGCAGGCAAAGAAATATTCAAATATACCCATACCTGGACGATTGTCTAATTCAGGCAGAAAGCCAGGACGTACTTTTGAATCATCTGGCCTTTGTACAAAGGGTTCTACCTTGTTTGGGGTACATCGTAAACAAAAAGAAATCACACCTGGTATCCTGCCAACAAATTATATTCCTGGGAGCAAGCTTGAATACAACTTCCCAGATGGCCTACTTCACGCCAGATAAATGACTTCTTTTGACAACCTACTTCAAACAAGTGGCCACAAAGACCCTGCTATCTGCAAGACAAATACCGCAAGCCTTGGGGTTCATGGCCTCCTGCATTCTTCTAATTCCATATGCAAGACTGCATATGAGGAAACTACAGTGGTATCTAAAAAGCCTATGGTGTCAACATTCTCAGGATCTAGAAGCAATGATTCCTATCATACCTTGCATACACCTAGAGTTCCTTTGGTGGGCAGAGGCCTGCTACCAAAACAAGAGACTACCTTTCACACCACCCCCTGCTGCCCAAACCCTAACAACAGACGCATCAGACTATGCATGGGAGGCTCACCTGGCAGGGAAGTGCATTCAGGGCAAATGGAACCCAAGGCAAATGCACCTGCAAATCAATCAAAAAGAAATGTTAGCTGTACAGAATGCTCTGACAGCCTTCAAGGACCATATTCTTCCAGGACAACTAATGGTAAAGACAGACAACAACACTGTTATGTGGTACATAAACAAGCAGGGGGGGACACATTCTTACCCCCTCTGCAGACTAGCCATGGCATTGTGGAACACAGCCTTGAGCTACCAAGTACACCTACAAGCTCAATTCCTGCCACGAACGTTAAATACACTAGCAGGCGGACTAAGCTGAAACCTTATGGACTCACACGAGTGGAAACTGGAACCAAGAATTTTCAACATGTTGACAAGCAAATGGGGGATCCCAGATATAGTCCTGTTTGCCTCTCCCCAGAACTACCAATTGGACAAATGTTGCACAAGGACTCCCTACAAACAAGCCTGGAAAGTGGATGCTCTGTCCTTCAGCTGGAAAAACCTATCAGTCTATGCCTTTCCCCCCTCTGCCTCTGCTCTCCAAAATACTACTAAAAATCAAACAGGACAAACCAATGATGATTTTGATGGCTCCAGACTGGCCGCGTCAACACTTGTACCCCCTCCTGTGCAGTGTGTCACGGTTATCTCCATGGCACCTGCATCAGGAGAACCAGATTCTGCACCCTCAGCTTCTAACACTGAACCTTGCAGCCTCGCTAATTACATAATCTCTCTTTTACCATCCCTCAGTAAACCTGTGATGGATATCATTTTAGATGCAAGGAGGCCTAGCACTAGAAAATCCTATGCTGAAAAATGGAAAAAATTCTGTGCCTGGAACCAGTCTCAAGGGATTAGCACAGCAGCACCTGATTTACCTCAGATTTTACAATACTTAACTGAGATGCTTCACAAGGGCCTGTCTTTTTCCTCCATCAAAATCCATGCCGCAGCCATTTCAGCTCATTATAACACAGACCACCCCTTCTCTCGTCCACTGCTCAAGCAATTCCTCAGAGGTGCCAAAAATTTAAGACCACGCAGGAGAGCTCCAACCCCAGCCTGGGACCTTAACTTTGTTTTGGAGAAATTCACTCTACTTCCTTTCAAACCAGCTGCTACTGCAGACCTAAAATTTCTTTCTTGGAAAACAGCTTTCCTTTTAGCAATCACTTCAGCTAGAAGGGTATCTGAAGTACAGGCCCTTATGGCAGTGGAGTCTTTCATCATCTTTCATGCGGACAGGATGTCCCTCAGAACCAATCCATCCTTCATGCTCAAGGTGGTATCCTGTGTGGCTCTTAATCAGTCCATTCATTTGCCAACCTTCTTTCCCAATCCACAGAACAAAGGAAAATGGATATTGCATTTCTTAGATGTGCACAGACAACTCAGATTCTACTTGGACAGGACTAAACCTCAAAGAAAATCTGAACAACTGCTGGTAGCATTTGCTGCAGGGGCAGAGGGGAAGGCTATTTCAAAGCAAACTATTTCTAAATGGATAGACCATTGCATTCATTTCTGCTATAAGCATCATGGAAAACCTATCCCCTAGGGGATCAGACCTCACTCCACCAGGGCTGCATCTACCACTACAGCCTTTCTCAGAGGCGTCCCTACCAGGGACATCCTAGAAGCTGCTACCTGGAGTTCTGTACATACTTTCACCAAGCATTACCATTTGCCAATTTTCTCTGAATCCAGAGCTGGCTTTGCCACTGCAGTCTTGCAGGGCATTATAGCTGGTCCTAATGCTATCTAAATTCCTCCTCCCAACCACAGCTTTGGGAATCTACCCAAATGTAATGACTGCAACAGTGAAACATGAAGAACATAGTACAGGTGTGTACACTTACTATAAATGTAGATGTTCGAGTGTATTCACTGTTGCAGTCCTGGTTACCCTCCCCCCAGCCCCCTAACGTCTTTTTGCTATACCTCTACTTTATTATGCTTAAAAGCCTTTTTGGTGCATTTGCTTTTTTGTTGGAGGTATTTCATTGTGCTTTTATATTTAATTGCTCCCCATTAGGGGGGCACCTGACATCTGGGGCAAGAAAAACTGATGTAATGGCGTCGGCTCTATGTTTTATACCCCTGATGACCTGACGTCATGGAAGAATGGACAGCAACCGACGCAGGACCCAAGACTTTGTTAATTGGGCTGACTGAGGGCTACCTGCAAGCAGATAACCCAAATGTAATGACTGCAACAGTGAATACACTCAAACATCTACATTTATGCTAAGTGTACACAACTGTACTTTCATCCCATATTTAAGGGATAGGAGAATAGGACAAACCAGAATCACAGAGACCCACAACTTATTATTGGTGACATGCACTTGTTCAACCCATATTTAAGGGACAGGGGAACAGGACAAGCCCAGAGTCACAGAGACTCACAACTTAAGATTGGAGACATGCACTTGTTCAATCCATATTTAAGGGATAGGGGAAAAGGACTCAACTCAGTCACAAAGACCCGTAACAGAACAAACCCAGAGTCACTGAGACCCATAAGTTAAGATTGGAGACCTACACATGTTCAACCCATATTTAAGGGATGGGGGACAGTACAAACCCAGAGTCACAGAGACTCATAACTGTGTACTTATTTATGTATGTATGTATGTATGTATGTATGAATGTAAGTTTAAATTGTACTGGCTGGTTCTAATTAGAAAAAAAATACTGCCTAGTCAATATGAATATACATGCAAAAAACCTTTATTTCTTGTGATTTCATGACATTTCAGTAATAACTGATGGCATACCTCTCAGCTTGTGAGTATAGAGAGAAAAGTCTTAACAGAAACATTTAATTAGCTAAAGTAGTTAACCAAAGTCCAAGATAAAAGAATAGTGAAGAGTACCTTTACTAAAAATTGTTAACAAGTACAGTAAGGTACAAGCAGAAGACAGAATCAATATGGCTCTGAGATGATCGGTTACTTCCTGAGGAAATACCCTCTATGATTTCTCTTCCAACTATCATTAAATAACAGGTCCACACTGTACTCTCCACATCTAAAAATACTACATCAATGAGATGATGATATCCATGTATGCCTTCTAAATAGCTTGAAACATAACCTGTCAGGCCAACTAGAATCTCTGTTCAACCACAGCCTCCAGACAGGCTTCGTCTCTAGGGAGTGGTGACTACAGCTGTCATTCTACTACACAAAGGTGGACCATCATCTGACCAAGGGAACTACAGACCCATAAGTTTGTCTAATCTTACATGCAAGATCATGGAAAGAATTATATGCCTGATGAACAAAGGCATAGGAAATATTTAAAAAACTGGACCCATCCCTGTTTGGTTTTGAAAAAGTGCAATTAATACCAACTAAACCTGGTGAACGTCTTTGAGAAGGTCACTAAAGCCAAGGATGAGGGCAAAATAGTGCCTACTGCTTACCTCAACCTGGCACAGGCATTTGAAATGATACCTCCTTAGGTATTTTAGACAAACTCCCTAATTTAGGCACAGATCCCTATGTCAACTGATGGATAGCCAAATGGCTCACAGATAGGACACGTTAAGTTAAGGTGGGGGAATCCACTTCCACCAATAGACTTGTTACTAATGGTGCCCCACAGAGTTCATACTGGAATATCTCTGGTTTGGAAATGTAAAGGGTCTTTGGCTGACCAGATGTGCTGATGACTGCAAGCTGGGTGCAATCAATGAATCCCCCAAAGATGTAGATATCCTTGAGGAGGGTGTGACAAACAAATAACTGGTGCCAAAACAATGGTCTAAAACTCATTGCAAAAAAATGCATGACCGTACCCTTTGAGAAAATGACAACCACTGCAAATTACAAAATCGATAACTCTCAATTAAGATTAGAGTAGACCCAGTGATAAGGGACTTGGGAACTCAGCTTGACTATAACCTGAACTTTAATCACCATGTGCCATGGTGGTGAGAAAACCCTTCAACATGGTGCAACTTATAAGTAAGGGCAAGGCATCCAGATCTAAGGAGATCATAGCCCCAATTATGCTCAGCTCTCATTAGACCAATAATAGAGTACAATGCATCCTTCAGCATGTACCTAACCAGGCATTTGCCAACAGCTATAGCAGCCACACAAGTTCCTCACTAAAAGAATACAGGGTATAAATAACTTGTCCTATGTGGACCACTTCACAGCCCAGTCCATGTACTGAGTCTCCTACAGACTACTAAGAGGTGATCTAGACCTACCCTAAAAGACATTCGTCCATCTAAACCTCGTCTGTGACATAAGCAAAACATGCTGGAGGAACAGATATGTGTCTCAGAGATTACCCCTTCTCTAGAACAGACTCCACATTCATGTGAAACAGAGCTCTTCTCTAATCCTATTCAAATGCAGTTCAGACCACCAGATGGGAAACTGTAAATTCACCCCTGGCTTGTCACCTGTGGACTTTATGGACAGGAGCAGCTTGTAGATGCCCAAAGGCATAGGCATATACCCAAGTCATTCTAATCTTAGGGCAGTGATAATTATGAAAATTGGGGCATGAATGGATAGGCTTAAAAAGGTTCTTTGGCCATTAGCTAAGCAACGTCTTATGATCATATGCGTATTGATACAGTGAGTTGCAAATGCATGAAATTGCTTTCATCAGAAAGTTGTGAAACAAAAACATGTTGGAGTCCATAAATACATATAATAACCAAAATCAGTTATAATGGAGTGTAGGAAAAGTTAGGCAACTGATTATTGAAGATATTAAGCAACTGCAATAAACAGTCCAAAATAGTACGGTTGTGTAAAATCTTAACATAACAGTAGATGTCCTTGCCTTCACTGCTGCAGTATTCTTAACTGTATCGGATTCCATGTCACAGAAGCCTGATGTCTGGACAGTCTTCCTAAAACTTTAGAATTTAAAAGGTATGCTGAACATCACCATATGCACCCTGCGTACAGTAGGGCATAAAGGTTATGTTCAGGCTTACCAAAAGCAGAACTGATTGCCCCAGGAGGAGCACCAGTCCAAGGAACTCAAGAGGTAACGTGTAAATCCAGGAAGTTAAAGTACTAGGGGGGTGGAGGGATGGAGCAATACTGCAGCGGTGAAGGTAAGGAAATCTACTGTTATGGTTTTACACAACTGTACTATGTCCTTACATTTACTGCTGCAGTATTCTTAACTGTATGGGAGACTGCCTAAGCTGAAGAGGAAACTAGGGGGAAGGAGGAAGGGGCAGAAGAATCACCTAAAAAAAGAATTGAACTATCAAAATCAGCCCAAGCTCTAGAGATACCATCCAACTTGTAGTACTTGGTAAAGGTATGCACAGAAATCCAGGTAGCTGATTCAAGAATAAAATTAGTATCTAAGCCCTTGAGAAAACACCAGAAGAAGCCACAGCTCTAGTAGAATGAGCCTTAATAGAAAAAGGAAGGCTCTTGCCATGGTAAGTGTAACAAAAGGAAATAGCCTTAGAAATCCAAGAAAGGTAGTCTGCTTGGATACAGCAAGCCTCAAAAATCTAGGATGAAAAGAAGTAAATAACTGATCAGATTTTTTGATAGAGTTTAGGTTCATAGGTTCATACTAGGCTATCTGCCCTAGGGCATTTAAAAGCCTAGCCAGAGTGTGTGTGGCTTTCACCACCCCTTAGGATGAGAATACTATACCCATTAGTTTGCTGTGCCTCTGTCCAGCAGTGATACAGAGATGATTCCCGGGGTAAACCTACGATCTCCCATCCACTCGTCAAGATTTCTCTTGAACAGTGTCAGTGAGGGGCTCTGCCTCACATGGACTGGGATTCTGTTCCATAGTGTAGGGAGTCTCTGGGTGATGAATCTGTCCCTCCAGCACGTCCTATTTATATCCGTGTTGAGGTTTAAGTCACTTGCTCTCGTGGCTCTGGTGGATTTGGATTTTTTGAGGTGGAGCATGTCCATTAATTCTGTGTTGGACATGGCCTTGTATGTCAGGCACAGATCACCTCTGAGCAGACGGTATGCGACTGAATAGAGCTGGAGTTTCTTCAGTCGGGCATCGTATGACATATGTTTGAGCCCCTTTATCCTTTTGGTGAGGAACTTTTGGGGTCTTTCCAACTGCTGCAGGTGTCGGGTAAGGTACATTCTGAATGGGGCGTTGTACTCAATCATTGGTCTGATAAGTGAAGAGTACAGGGGTACAATGACCTCTCCTGATCTGGATGTGAATCCCTTCATGATCAGGTGGGCAATGTAGAAGGTCTTCCTAACCACTTTGGCAATGTGAGTGTCAAAAGAGAGGTTACTGTCAACTTGGGTCCCCAGGTCCCTGATAACTTCTTCCGTGTTTAATGGATTACCACCTATGTGGTAATTAGGGGTTACCTTGTTTTTCCCAAAGGGTATGACTATACATTTTTGGCATTTAGCTTAAGGCCATGGCTCTGGCACCAGTTATCCATTTCTATGAGACCTTTCTGGAGGATGTCTGTGTCTGATGGAGTGTCAATTATGGTGCCCAGTTTGCAGTCATCTGCAAATTTTGTCAGCCACAATCCCTCTATGTTTGCCTGCACTTCAGAAAAATAAATGCCGAACAAGAGGGGGCCCAGGACTGAGCCCTGTGGGACACCGCTCGTGACCGGCTTAGAGTCTGACATGGCACCAGCAACTCTAACCCTGTGTGTTCTGTCCTTGAGCCAGTTTGCAACCCATCTTGTGACATATGGGTTTACATCTAAGCTGGTGAGCTTTTCTATGATGCCCGAGTGGGGTATTGTGTCGAACACTTTTGCTAGGTCAAGGTAGGCTGTGTGAACTGCCTTACCCTCATCAATGGCCTTAGTGACTGTTTCGAAAAAGTTGACCAAGTTCAAGAGGCAGGATCTGCCCTTGACAAAGCCAAATTGGGTAGGATCCAGTGTCTGTAGGTCCCCAATGTCTTTATTTATGAGTTCCATTATGATCCTCTCCATAGCTTTGCAGACAAGGCTCGTCAAGCTTATGGGGCGGTAATTTTCAGGGTCCGTAGAAGCACCGCCTTTGTAGAGTGGGACCACAGTTGCCGTACGCCATTCTTTGGGTACATATCCTGTAGTAAGGCTAAGATTAAACAGCAGCCTTATGTGTGGGTTTAGTTCCTCATTGAGTTCGTGTAGCACACAGCCGGGGACACCGTCCGGTCCCATTGATCCTGTGTTTTTTGCTTTAGAGAGAGCAGCTCTCACCTGGGCATCTGAGATGTTTGGGAGGCTAGACTCTGGTGGGATAGATATTTCTCCTTTTGGGGGGGAGGGAGAAATTTGCACTGAACCTGTCTGCCAGTATGTTGGCAATGTCTGTGGGTTCAGTGATTTTTTTATCATTGTGGACTAATTCTGAGCATATCTGGGAGTTTCCACCCAGGTTTCTAACATAGCTAAAGAAGGCTTTATGATTGTCTTTTGTGTCATTAGCGATTTTTCTCTCAAAGTTGGCCTTGGATGATTTTATGAGTGATCGTAGTTTTTTGCTAGTATTGATCAGAGATGCCTTCCCATTTAGGGATTTTGCTCTGTCATGTAGTAGCTTTCTCCTCTTGTTGTAGAGTTTGTTTATGGCTGGAGTCCACCAGACCGGGCTCCTGCCTTTGGTGGAAAGGGTCTTGATTTCATTAGGGATTGCTTGATCCATACATTCCTGGAGGTGCTCGTAGAAGGCATTTGTAAGGGTTTCAGCAGCGTGGGTTGTGGTTTCCACTGGCTCGGGGACCTTGAAGGATACCACTCCAGTCTTAAGAAGTGTGAAGTTTGCTTTTGAGAAGTTCTTCACTGTGGTCTTTTTTGCTGGGGGTGGGGGCGGGATGTGGATCTCCAGTGAGATTAATTTATGGTCTGATCTCACCAATGAGGGATATACTTCCGGTGTGGAGCATTTTGTCCCCATGTTTGTGATGATCAGGTCTAGTATATTTTCTCCTCTTGTGGGAATGGTGACTAGTTGTTCCATAGCATTTGAGTTTATGAACTCAAGGAACCTTTGGGTTAGGGTGTTGGGGCTTGAGTAATGTTCCCAGTCTATGTTTGGGTAGTTGAAGTCACCCAATATGATGGTGTTTGGAGAGACATTCATACTCTCCAGTGTCTTCAGGAAGGCTGTGTGGGTTTCCTGAGTTTGAGAAGGTGGTCTGTAGCATGTTACAAACTGTAGGGCAGTTTTACCTATGGTTAATTGCACCTGGATGGTCTCCGATGCTTCGTGCGTTGCCACTAACCTGGAGGTATGGGTATCCTTTATGAATATGGATACTCCCCCTCCTTTTGTGGTTCGGTCCGGATTTTGGGGCCGGAACGCATGATATGAGGTATAACCTGATAGTGCTGGGGTGCTCTCAGGAGCCTTGAACCAGGTTTCAGTCACAGCACAGACATCGATGTTCTCCATACTGAGGAGGGCTTTGAGGGCGTGCATCTTGAGGTTTAGACTTCTGGCATTGAGCAGTATTACCCTTAGTTTTTCTCCATTTTTGTTTTCTAGGGCGGTAGGTTTATCATTTGAGCCTTGCCTAAAAAAGGCACTATGGGGGTGGCAAGAGCCTTTGTCAATATCCGGAAGCCCAGGGGTGACAGGTGCAAGCCGTCCCTTGCACCTGTCACCCCTATATTTGGATATAACCAAGGCTAAGTTGCCTATGCATCTCCAAAGTATGTAGCACCCTCTCACTGTCAGTTTGTGGCGACAGAAAAAAAGTAGGCAGATTAATAGACTGATTATGAGATAGCTCATTAACCACCTTTAGCATAAAAGAAGGGTTAGTGCGCAAGGACACTCTGTCCTCATGAAAAATCAAAAAAGGACGATGAGCCATAAGGGCCTGCAACTCAAACACCCATCTTCCAGAAGTAAGTGCTAACAAAAGAACAGTCTTCCAGGAACAATTTTGCAAGGAAGATGAAGCAGCAGGCTCAAAGGGATCCTGAGTCAATTTCTCCAAAGCAAAATTAAGATCCCAGGGAGGAGAAACAGGGTTCCTTGGAGGTATAATATTAAAGATACCTTTAAGAAATTGTTTTGCCTCAAATCTGGCAGCCAAAGGAAGAGAAAAAGGCAGACAAGCAGATATAGCTGATAGGTGGGCCTTAATAGAAGAACAGGCCAAACCAGCATTGAGTAACTCTCACAAATAAGAGAGAACCAAAGGAGCATCCTCAGTAAGTGATCCAGGCTACGAGAGAGACACCAAAAAGAAAACCTCTTCCATTTGGATAAGTAGGATTTCCTAGTCACAGGTTTCCTGGCCTCTTACAGGACTTACATCACGTCCTTAGAAAAAAAGAGTGTCTATGAGAAATCAAAATCCTGTCACCCACAGTGTCAGTTGAAGCATGGACAGGTGGGGATGGATATGAGATCCTTTGTCTTGTGTGATCGTATTCACCCTGTGAGGTACCTTGTGATGACTGTCTGTGGCTAGATGCAGAAGAAGAGGGAACCAGTGCTGTTGCGGCCAAAAGGGAGTCACCAACAAGATTTTGGGAGCATCCTGTTGAATTTTGAACAGGACTTCCAGAATGAGAGGAAGGAGTGGGAATGCATAAAGAAACATCCCCTTCCAAAAGAAGGGGGGGGGCATCCACCTTCTATATCAGAGGACCTGGGACTCTGGCACAAAGCAGAGGAAGCTATCTGTTCAGAGTGGAGGTAAAAAGATCCACTTGAGGAGTACCCCACTGGTGAATAATGTCCAGAAACACACCCCTGTGTAGTATCCATTCATGGGACTGAGTTAAGGACCTGCTCAGAGTGTCTGCCACAGTGTTCTGACTGGAAGGGATATAAACTGCCTGAAGAGTCACTGGACACTTGACAGCAAGATCCCAAACTAGAAGTGCCAATTGGCAAAGAAGGTAAGATTTCGTTCCTTCCTGTTTGTTGATGTACCACATCACTGTGGTATTGTCTGTGAATACCTTGAGAGGCTCTGGAGAAGAGAGAGACTGAAAGGCCTGAAGGGCCAGCAGAAGAGCTCTCATCATTTTGACATTGATGTGCTCCTTCTGCTGACAATGCAACCACACCCCCTGTACCTTTAGGGAGTCAAAAGTATACCCCCATCCCATGCCTGAGGTGTCTGTGAAAAATTCCTGAGAGGGAAAGGGAGGTGAAAAGGGATCCCTGGATTCAGAGACGACTGCTGAATCCACTAGTGAAGTTCCTGTCTGAGGCAAGGAAGAAGAGGAACTACAGATTCTAGAAGATGAGCATGTTGAAGCCACACTAACTTCAGAAACCACTGAAACTTTCTCATATGAATTTTGGCCAGGGAGAGTATTAGAATAGTGGATGCCATGAAACCCAGAACTCTCAGAAACCCCTGGCAGTAATGGAAGCCAGGGGAAGGAGAGTGTGAAAGAAAGAAATGAGAGTCAAAGCCTTTGGAGGGGGCAGTGATGCAAGCACTGGTACTTGTCTGAACCCTGCAACCCAGAAAAAAACATTATCTTGAGAAGGAGTCTGAAATGTATAGTGAAGCCCAGGCTGTGAAGAAGGGATACAGCAAACTGCAGATTTTGCAAAGGGGTCTCTGGAGTGGACACCTGAATCAACAGGTCATCCAAATACAGAAATATTTGGACTCCTTGAAGTCTGCAAAAGTCAAACACAGGAGCAAGGCATTTGATGAACACCCTTGGGGCAGTAGAAAGGCCAAAGAGCAAAGTAGAGAACTGAAAATGCCAGGATGCAACAGAAAAATGCAAAAACATCCTGAAAAAGGACAGATTGGAATATGGAGATAAGCATCCTTAAGATCCAGAGACACCATATAGGCCTGAGGGAGCAAGACAGAAAACAGAATCTGAAGGCACAACATCTGGAAGGATGGTAACTTTAGAAAAGTGTTTAGATGAGCGAGGTCTAGAATAGGTGTCCAAGTGCCCTCTTTTCGGGGCAGTAGAAACAGTCTGGAGTAGAACCTTTTCCCCCTTTGGGACACAGGCATCTGTTGAATAGTACCCTAAGACAAGAGATCTTGAAGAACCTCTGGTAAAAAGAGAAGATGTTCCCGAGGAAGCTAAGGAATGCCCATAAATGGAGGACAGGATTTCCATACCATGAAGAACCCTTGACGAATGATTGGCAGAACCCAACAATCCTGAATGATCTCAAGCCAAACCGAAAGAGAAAGAGGAATGGATAGTCACACAGCACCTGGTTTATCGAGACAGGAAGGCTTTGAAATCCCTGAAAATTAAGTAACCTTAGAAGAAGGAGTCCGTTCGGCATTCTTCTTACCTTTAGTAGAAGGGCAGGATTGCCTATAAACAAAGACAGGCTTAGCAGGGTAGTTTGTCTGAAATTTAGGCACAGGAGAAACAAACACATGTTTAGGTTCCCATAAGGCCTTACCCTTATCCTGAAGGGACTTAAACCAACCAGCAGCAGTTTCCCTAAACAAAAGTTTAGAATCCAGAAGAGCATCCATCAACTCAGCTTTAATATCATCAGGTAGAGGTTGAAGCCTAAGCCAAGAATACTTCCTCATAACTGAACCAAAAACAGCAGCCCTAAAAGAGGTATCCACCGCATCATAACTATATTTAATGGAATGATGAACGAGTTGAGAGGAAATCTCAAGCATGGAAAGAACTGAAGTTTTACCCTCGGAGTCTGGAAAATCCAAAATAAGTTGACAGGCCTGAGAAATAGAGCCAACACATACCTAGACATATGAGTCTCATAATTAATAGCCCTAAAAGCTAGGGTAGTAGAAGTGTAATCCTTTTTGGCCAGCCTGCCCATAGTTCTGCTGTCCTTGTCAGAAGGCAATAACTTGGGTGAAGGAAGCAATTGAGATCACTTATCAGAGGCCATAGACACTACTGAAGGGTCAGTTGCAGGACATTTATATAAATAAGAATAATCCTCAGGACCCATATAAAACCTATCAGGCTTCTTGGGAACAGAGGGAGAGAATCAGGTGTCTTGAGAGGCATTGGAGAAAGCATCCTGTAAAGCAGCAAAGACAGGAGGAATAGCCAGAGGCTTAGGATAGTGCAACCGCAACAGCTCATAGTATCTTTTATGGATATCAGAGACCAGAGTACACTACCATTTAAAAAATCCATCATTGCTAGAGAGTGTGTCCCCAAAGGAAATTTCCTCCAAAGGAACATCAGGACAAATAGACTCCGCCTCTTCTGACCCATAGTCCAAACAAGAAGGAATTTGAGTAGAATAAGTCAGGGATTCATTATCAGAATCTGACACATCCTCAGAAGAATCCTGGTCTCTAGGCCTTTTAAGAGTAGAGGACCAGTGAGGAGCAGGAACTGAAACTCCATGAGGAGGCTTTAAGGACATTAAGGCAGAAAATAACCCTGCCTGCCACTCACTTTGTGGATCTCTAGAAGCAGAAGAAACATGTTTAATTTTTTGTTTCTTTTTTGATGGAATATCCCGAGAAGGCCCAGATCCAGTTCAACAGTCAAGATCAGTAGCAGGAACTTCTTCACCCATTAGAAACTGAGGAATTTCCTTAGGCCCCTCAGAAAAAAAATCAACCATGATTCCCTCTGAACGTCTGAAATGAATGCCTGCAAAGCATCTTCGGATGTGCTGCCAGCTGGATTCTCACCGGCCTCCAACACGGTTGCAGCAGAGAAATCCAACAACTCAGCCGGGTGAGCCTCTGGCTTCATAATGACCTCAGGAGAAACACCTAGCAAAGGCTTGACAGCAGAAGATTCAGGTCATACCTTTTTACCTTCTGCCCTAATGGCTGACCCTCGGGACAGGAGATTCCTTACATAATATCTTTAGCGAGTAGACTAAGATGCTGGTTCTCAAGATACAAGGAAAGGGAAGAAAGTCTACTGTGAAGGGTTTTCGGAACAACCAACTGACAAATAGAACAAGACTTATGGCCATGAGAAGCACCTAAGCAAAAAAAAAAAAAAACACATTGTTTCGGTCTCTATGGCGAATCTATCTCCCACACTGGCATTTACCCTTCCTGGATGACATTAACCTCAAGGAACACAAAAAAAAAAAAAAAAACAAAGCCCCCAATGGGGCACTTATATTGCAAAAACAACAAAAAGGCACAGGAAGTCCATGGAGAACGAAAATGCATTCAGCTGGCAGAAATCGGATGCAGGTAAACAGATCAATGGTGTAAAAGATAAATTCAGAGTGGCAGCAAAGTAAGTTCTGTTTTTGGTAAGCTTGAATGTCACCGTTATGCCCTATGTTACACAAGGTGCTCATGGTGACATTCAGCATACCTTTCAAATTCAGAAGTCCTTGGAAGACTGGCCAGATGTCAGGCTTCCATGGCAGGGAATTCAATGTAGTTAAGAATACTGCAGCAGTGAATATAAGGACATCTTCAGATGCTACTGAAGAAACAAACTCATTCAGGATTCGTCACTGAATTAACTTGGCTTTAATTTATGATAACTGCTTTTCTCCACCAACTGGACTTCATCATCAACTTTTTAACATTGACTTGCTGCAGGTTCCAATTGCATTGTATATTTCCTGATGCTATAATATGATCTATATGCACTATCCCACTGGTACACCCAACCACAGTTAAGTCAAATTCCACAAACCATCAGATGATACTATGAATGTATTTCAAGACTTTATTTGAACTGTTCTCATACAATTTTATGTGAAGTCTTAGAATTCAAGTCCAGCTGTAACACCCAAAAATATTGACATAGCTACTAGTTATGCAAGCAATGTATATGAGCACCAACTTGACAGTTCCTAGAAGAACTAAACAAATTTGGAAACTGAAGACAACATCATCATGGCGATCTACATGCATAAACAAATATAACAACAGAAACACGCATCTTAGAATATACAGCAAACAAAAGTCTCGCAAATCAAAGTCAGAATTAAAAAGTTATTGAAGATACTGAAAATGTACCATCAGAAAAACAAAGGCATCCTATGAACTTAGACTAGCATCAGAAGCTGAAGACTATTAAAAATTATTTTTCATTATATCAGGAAACAAAGCAGTAACAACAAACATTGACCAGAACTTATTCAAAATGGCACAATCTACTTGGATCCAGTGGATATTGCTAACAAGTCTCACAGTAAGACGCTGTCCAGTTCGATTCTCAGCTAGTGTGTCTTCTGCATGGAGACATGCGTGAATGGGAGTACCTTCGTTGAAGGTTGTGCGTCAGGCCTGGCAAGCTGGTACGTAAAAATCAACTGCCAATCATTAGCGGACCGGAGTTCCGCTGTGGCGACCCCTAACCGGGAAAAGCTGAAAGACACAAACTCTAGCTCACAAATTCAGTGCAAATTTCACCCCTGAAACAATAGTACAAAACTCACATATCCGCAAGGATCTAAAACTCCCTGTAATCACTGAACAGCACTTGCTAAAGGTACTTTCTAAAACCAAAACTGCCTTTTCCTTGGGACTCAGTAACACACCTGGCTGCCTAATCAACTGCAGTAAACATGCTCTGGTGGACCCATGTCTACAGCTGTTCATCCTAAGATTAGCTACTGGCTTTGACCCTGAAGTATGGCAGACAGCAGTTGTGATGTCATTTCACAAGGGTGCCCCCACCACAGGCAAGGAAGCCTGATGAGCCTCATTTACATGGCCATGGGATTCACCATAACTCACACAAAAAACTATGATATTAAAAACCTTATAAGACTTGACCCCAGCAGTTTGGCTTTGTTAAGAGTAGGTCCTCACTAATGAATGTAGTAAACGCTGAAAGGGTAACACAAGCGATAGACAGTGGTTATACTGTTCATACAGAATAGCTTAACCTTGCAAAGGCACTTCATACCATGCCAGGTTAACATGATTAAAAACCTAAATGTGCTTTACATTGATCCCTATGTAGTTAGGACAACAAACTGGCTGAGAGACAGTACCCATACAGTAAGGATGGCTGGTGCAGCGATTGTTAATACCTTTTTCATGGTGCACTGGTGCTCGGCTGCTGAAAAGGCCCACAATGATTGAGACTGGGTTTGAAAACGAAAGTTCCCAAATGCAACTAATTAATTTAGTTCACCCTTTATCCACATCTAGTCCCTTACATACCAGCTAGAAAGAGAGAGAACAAACTGATAACAGAGTTATTGTCACAACCACAAGCATTACAGAGAAATACCAATCTAATGCGGATACATTTTATTTAAGTGGTTGTACCAAATGAGATTTGGAAGTAATGTTTTTAATTTTCATCTCATTTAAGTTAATGTAGCATGTAAGCAGGGCTTAACCCTTACTTTCCACACTATTTTTACTGATATTTAGTTATATTTTGTAATGTATCAGTGGGGTGTATCGTTAAGTTGAGTACATATACATCTATCACTGCATCCTTATATGAGCAAGCAGTAATCCATTTCACAACAATCAACACTAAATATAATTAAATATTATTAAAATACTGTTAAAGGTGAGGGTTAAGGGGGTTGGCAGTCCTCCTTATATGGTCCATTAAATTGTTGTACACACAGTGAGTTTTCTTTTTAAAGTTTTTGTACCATTGCGGGCTTACCCTTTACTTTTTACATTATTTTTGAAAATCAGAATTTATTCCTGAAAGTAGGCATATACATATGTGATATTAATCACAAAAAATGGGCAGCAAATCCTGGCTGGCAAGTGACAGTCCCATTCCTAAGAATTTCTGTAGGTCCTTCCTTGGAGAACATGAAGGTAATCAGTGGAGACCCACAGGGATCCATGCTACTCTGCATCCTGCACCATCTCTAGCCAGAACTAGCCTTGCCATTGAGCACCGTATTCAACCACAGCCTAAGTACAGGCTTCATTCCAGCAGAGTGGAGAACTGCCGTTGTCCTCTTCTTGCACATAGCTGATGACACTACTGACCCTGGAAACTATCATCCCATTAGCTGGGCAAGTCTGATCTGTAAAGCCATGGAGCATATTATTATGGATCTCATAAAAAAGGATATAGGCAATCTCCAAGCACTTGACTCCACCCAATTCAAATTCGTCAAGGGCAGATCTTGCTTGCTGAACCTGGCTGACTTCTTTGAGATGGTCACCAAGGCCCTGGATGAGGGGAAAGTCAGTACACACAGCTTACCTTTACTAGGCCAAAGGCTTTGACACAGTCCTCCACTCGGGCATCATCGAAAAGCTAACACAACTTGGTGTAAATCCCTGTCTCATCAGGTGGGTGGCCAACTGGCTCACCGATAGGACCCACAAGGTCAAAATAGGAGCCTCCACTTATCACAGCAGACCTGTCACTAGTGGTGTTCCCCAGGGATCTGTCCTGGGACCCCTACTGTTTGGCATCTACTTCTGAGGTCCAGGCAAAGACAAAAGGCCTGTGGCTGACCAAGTTTGTAGATGTGTGAAAGTCAGGTGCTGTCATTGACTCCCAAAATGATGTTAACATACTGCAAAAGGGTCTTACAGCTACAAATGACTGGTGCCAAAGTAACGGCCTTAAGTTAAATGCAAAAATAAAATGTATTATTATACATTTCAGCAAAAACACAGCCTCTACTGATTACCACATCAACAGCAAACCCCTAAGCACACAACCTGCGGTGAGACCTGTAAACACAGGTTGACAACAATCTCATGTTCGACCATCACGTAGCAGCAGTGGTCAGAAAAACCTTTTACTTGGATCATCTCATAAGTAAAGGGATTGCATCCAGAAAAAAGGAGGTTATTACCTTACCTCTCTGTACTCCTCCCTCATTAGGCCACTAATTGAGTATAACGCCCCATTTGGTATGTACCTCTCCAAATACCTGCATCAACTGGAAAGGCCACAGAAATACATCACAAAGAATCCGGGGCCTCCAACACATCTCCTATGCAGAAAGGCTCAAATCACTATCACTCTGTCTGGTATCGTACAGATTGCTCAGAGGTGATCTAAGTCTCGCCTACAAGACAATCTCTGACTCTGCCATACTACAGATACTCCATACCTGTAAGTCTAACTCCTCACGCATTACCCACTTGAAAGGCCTAAATCTAATATGAAACATCAACAAAACCTGCTGGAGACACAGGTTTGTCTCCCAGAGGCTGCCCCATCTCTGGAATTGACTTCCCATATATGTCAAACAGAGTACCCCGCTGATCCTCTTCAAGCGCAACCTTGATGACTGGATGGGAAACCACAAATTTGTCCCAGGGGTTCCACCTGTATCCCTCATTGACAGGGGTGACAGGTGCTGACCGAGGTTTCTTTTTTGGGGATAAACACTTGACTAGGCTTGAAAGGGCCCCAGGGTCATTAGCCTAGTAACCTCCTATGATCCTATGAACTCTGCTATTCAACATATACTTCTCTGAGTTCCATATCAAATAAGGGGTTCTCTGGTTGACCAAATATGAGCGTGATTGTAAACTGGCTGTCATCCCCAAATTTCCTTCTGACATACAGAAAGTGTAACTTGAACTTACACATGCCAATAGCTGGAAGTCACAAAATAAGCTAGAACTAAACACTAAAAAATACAAACTTGTTGCATTTGGAAAACAATTACTTCACCCAGTTTATAGTACAGACAACATCCCATTCCAAAACAAAGATGTTGTGAGAGACCCTGAACATGGGTTGATAACGTCCTTTCCTTTGATCATCATGTTGCAACAGTGGTTAGGATATCCATTCTATCTGGCACAGCTGATCACAAAGGGGGTCTCTTCCACATCCAAAGAAGTCCTGACTCCTGAATATTCTGCAGTAATCAGGACCATCATAGAATGTATTGCCCTGTTTGGTATATGTATATATAAATATATAAATATATATATATATATATATATATATATATATATATATATATATATATATATATCTTAATAGATATAGCTAGCAGTTGGAGAGATGTTAAATGCTCTTCACAAAAAAAAAACAAATTTTACAGTCCTAGAAGAACCAAGCTAACAGGAGAGTATGGAAGCTCTGTCCCTGTATTAAGTGTCCCGCAGACTCCATAGAGGAAATGTGTGCCTTGCAAAAAGAAGGGTTTTGACATTTTTCTAATATCTCAAGAAAATCAAAGTAGTAAAAAAAGGGTACATTGAGCCAAGAAAAATTAACTATTCAAAGTTCTTATACACAAGACAAATTCTGATACTTATGTCCAAATAATTCATCATGGTTGTTAGATGAGAAATGAACAAAATCATCTATTACCATATTCCACCAAGATTACACAAGCATATACTTATTTGTCCTTGACAATTTCCAGTACACACGTCTGCTATCTACAACTTTTCGAAGATACACATTAAAATCAACTGGTGAGGCAAGGCAACAAAATATCGCTGCATATAAACAAACACTTTATGTGACAGTATCAAAGCAGACATTGTATTTGCCAGAAGATAAGCAAAAAATATATGACAAGAGGGGTGATCATCTCAGATACTGTACCTATCTACATCTCCAAATGTGTGTCCTTGACCCAGCAAAACATTACCTATCTGCAGGTGGTGTTATTCACAGCAGTGAATAAAAGGAAGCCAACAACATTGAGGAGAGCATGATAAAAAAGGACAAATTAACCTAATTATAATCACTTTCATCATTGCAAGATGTGCTCAGACTGTTTATGCACAGTAATGTATGAATAATAGCATACACGTGGAATTCTGTATCCAAATTACAGAAACACAAGAAAACTCCTGCATCTAGGTCTCCTGCTACTTAAGATGATTGTCTCTGATTCCAGCTTGCCTTGTATTATGTAAACCAACTGTTTGAGAAACCTTGAGACCCTAACTAGGTTAATGGGGATTAATAAATAGTAGTCCATTTTTCCAGTAGGCCTGTTAACTCTTACTGTGGATTTAATATGCAATGAATCATCTAAGGAAGCTACAGCTAGTTGCACCCATGTTCCTGTCCATATCCCACAAACAGGACATGACTAATATCAACTAACGCATGTATACGGATTCACTTTAGAAGCTCGAATTACTGAAATATCGAAATTCAGTATTTCGAGCCCATAAAGTGGAATCCTGAAAAGAACGAAAACTCAGAAGCGCAAAATTCAAAATCTTGTATACCGGAGATTTTGAATTAGCACTTCTGCAGTACACAAACACACACCTTCCTCCCCACACACAAACACAAGCTCTGTCCTACATAAAAGCAGAGGTCAAGCCCCCCTGCACCCCTCATGTGGCAGGCTGCGCCCCCCCCCCCACACCGCCTCTACTTAAATATTCTAACTCCAAGGTCGCACTACATATAAAAACACACAAAACATCACCACGCAAGCTATATTCTTCTCGCACACACACATCACAGCGACAAAACACAAGAACACACACCACAGCCCCTACCCAAAACCCTTAACACATAAACACTTAACTGAATCCATAACCACAGCAAAACACCAGAAGTGCTAATTCAAAATCTCCGGTATACGAGGTTTTGAATTTCGCACTTCTGAGTTTTCTTTCTTTTCAGGATTCCACTTTATGGGCTCGAAATACTGAATTTTGATATTTCAGTATTTCGAGCTTCTAAAGTGAATCCATGTATACACACACTCACTCAGATAATCAAATACTCGTATTTGCACAAATAAAATCACACAGAATGACTTCCTCTTAAATGAGAATGAAATCTAAAACAGGTCCGACTGGTCATAAGAAAAACAAATAAGAAATAAAAATAATCCCAAAAGTTGGAAAACCCTGATCACACACATAAATACATGCCCACCCAAACCACAGTTAAAGTAGGAAACAAGGTCCACAAATAAATTCCATTACTGGATAACATTAGATTCCTTAGGAAACAAATTGCAACAAACGTACACTTAACGTGTAGTTTGTACTTGCTTCTTCCTCAATGTGCATGCACAATGCAAAAGTTGAAAATCAGTAATTCATCACAGTTCAAGAAAATGTCTCTCAGCAGTAATAAACGTGGTACATACCTGCAATATTCAGCAGTAGTCTGGTGCAGTCATATCATATTGTGATGTTGCAGCAGTCCTACAAAGTTGATGTTCTGTTTTTGAAACGGCCTCTCAAAGACCTACCCAGTGTTCATTCTACAAAACAGGGTCATTATCCCAATTCATTCCTCAAGGGGTTTGAGAGGACATTGAGGTTTGGGTAAGTTATGTGTGAGCACATTCTCATATGTGGGTCAATGTGCCTGGTCCTTTGTATGCTCTGTGAGTGTTGTGTGTGCTGCTGACAACCTGTTTGGTGTTTCTTTGTGTTTCTATACATATCAATCTATCTGTATCTGTATATCTATATATGTTTATATCTATCTATATGTGTGTGTGTGTGTGTATGTATCTGTGTGTGTGTCTGTAAGTCTATACATATAGATACACACACACGCACATACAGATATATATATATATATATATATATATATATATATATATATATATATATGGGTGTGTGTAAACTATATATATATATATATATATATATATATATGTGTGTGTGTGTGTGTGTGTGTGTGTGCGTGCGTATACATACATATACACTTCCCTGTCGTGAAGTCTGATGATGATGGCTGTGAAATGGGTGTAGTCATTAAATCCCATTCTGAGATTCAAAATCTCGAGCGAGGACAACACCAAACAAATGCTCTGTGTGTTAATCATGAGCTTACCTTTAGTGCTCTAAAATGCAGCATTGTTTATGTTGGAAAAGCTTGTATCTGTATCACCGTACCATACAGATATCTCACTCTGTCACAAATCCTTCTGCTTTACACAGCTTATCTTTTGTGGTGTCTCCATCAAGTTCCAAATGAGTTATACCCTTACTGTATTCATCCTTTATTAGGCCCATCATTGAAAACAGTGCTCCATTGCCACATACCTTACAAAGTACTGAAAGTGGCTCAGAATACTTCAGTGTTTCCTCACCAAAAATATCTCAGGTCTCGGTAACCCTAGCTACTCTGACAGACTGAAAACCTATCTCTCAACAAAGTGCCCGACACATTCTTGAATGGTTCATATCCACTAAAGTTCCCATGCTATTAATGACCCAGCACATCACCATCTCCACAATAAAACCAGTTGTAAACCTATACTATCACATCAACAATACCAGAAGGCACGACAAGTACGTTACCCAATGCATTTCACATTTATGAAACAAGCTGACTTTACATTTCAAACACAGTATGTCCTTTGCAACCTTTATAATCAGTTTGGATAACTGACAGAATTCAAGGCAAAACCAATAAAAACATCAAATCAATGTTTTCAAAAATTTGTTGTTTTCCACTCCCAAAATAAAAGTAATTATTATTTTCTTTCAGTCTTTTGGGTTTGAAATAAGAGTTGCATTTGTATGACCTTGTTATACCTACCAGCAGGGAAAACTACTAATGGACTCTGTGTGTGTGTGTGTGTGTGTGTGTGTGTGTGTGTGTGTGTGTGTGTGTGTGTGTGTGTATGTACTGTCTGATTAACATACAAGAAATAATAAAACACTAGGTCAGCTGTAGTTCATAATACATTTTTTCCCCTGCCAGTTTAGGTCTAAGTCACTCACTCACAAAACATATTCATACCCAAATTTATCTCAGCATTGGCCTCAGCTTTAGTTAGCAATCTCATTAAATGGCAAAAATATTCACAAGTGGTGATCTTTAAATGTGTGCCAACTGGTCCCTGTGCAATACAAACACAAGCTATTGGCACATAGTTTTATCTTTTACCTACCATCACCACTAGTTACAACACAAAATGACAGCCAGTGGGGGGGGGGGGGTCACACCTGGGTTTCTGTGAGGATATAGAACAGCAGTAGTAACCCTCGTCTATCTTGTTATTGAAGCGTTGCAACTAAATATTTCATTTAGTGTGTGTGTGTGTGTGTGTGTGTGTGTGTGTGTGTGTGTGTGCACGCGCTCGTGCGTGCATGTATTTAATTTATTGTTTCCAAAAAGTAATCAATTTACAGTCATAAACCATAAAGATCCAACACACAAGCACACACAAACACGCACACGGACACTTCTCAGTGCTCCCATATTTAGGGTAACACATCTAATTTGTTCTCAAACTTTTCTTCCATCCCTTCTTAATCTAGAAATTATTTTGAGTGCATAGCACCCACTAAGGGTACCTTGTGCTATTGGCACATAGTTTTATCTTTTACCTACCATCACCACTAGTTACAACACAAAATGACAGCCAGTGGGGGGGGGGGGGTCACACCTGGGTTTCTGTGAGGATATAGAACAGCAGCAGTAACC